>NC_048221.1:137891621-137915088 GCF_002007445.2 Ailuropoda melanoleuca | reverse complement strand
CCCCCCCCCCGCCCCGCAGTCAGAGAAGCCCCCGTCCCCGACTCTGTCTGCAGAGGCTGCACTCTGCAGTTTCTGAGAGTCTGACCTGCCAGCCTGAGGGTCCTGCTCATTTGAGATCTTGGACGCCTGGGACAGTCGGGTGAGACTATGGGACTTAACGCAGGAGGGAGAATACACACGCAGCCGCACACGCTTTTATCTTTGATGTCGACGGGTGAGACCCCCGTCCCCTGCAGCCCCTCCCGGGAGTCCAGGTTAAAAAGTGCTTCCACAGAAGGCAGGTGTCCATGCCCTGCTGGTCCTGCGGGGCACGTGACTAGAACAGCTGTGTGGTTGGGCAGCACTGTTGCCAGAAGCTTCGGGGGAGAGTGAACCGGTGTTGCTCTGGACCAGCTCAGCCTCCCCCGTCGGTGGCACCAGAGGGAAGCGCGCAGGGCCAGCCGCCCCTCCCGCCCTCCTCTCCCCAGGCTTGCTTCCCCTGACCTACCATCCTGTCCCTCTTTCTCACCCTTCCACACACACACACACACACTTGAACTGTGAGAAACAGAAATAGGACTAAAGAGCCAAAGCTTACATTCACCTCGTGACCGTGACATACTGAGTGTTTAGACTTCCCAGGTTGATCATAATCTAAAAACTCCAGGTGTGTAAATCCTTAGGATTGTATAGGGGTAAATTTATTGGTTTCTTTAATCAAACCAATAATTGATGACATGAACATGAAACATTTTTCCCTGCCTTTTGAATATATTTCTATAGTTAAACTACAGCGGTTTTCCTTAGTCCTAGGTTACCCAGCCAAGTTTATTCCAACGTATTTATTACCATTAACGTTCTGGAAGAGTTGGCGGCTGGCCGCCGCCCCGCCCCACAGCCCTCCGTGGCCTCAGTGCTTGCCTGGCAGGGGCTGCCCTTTCCCGCCTGTGTGCAGCCTGCTGCTTGCAGGTGCCTGTGTAACTGATGCGGACGGACGTGGAAATCAATGATTAAACTCTAGCTTCTCAGTGACAGACGCAGTGTCTTAGTGACTTTCGTCCCTAAGAAGAGGGCACATAGCAGATGCTCAGTGAAGAGAGTTTAACTCAAAGCAGGCATTTGAAATTGATTCGGAGGAGCAGAGAGCGAGGGGCTTGGCCGTTCACTGGATGCGTTTCAATACCAGCTCCGCTGCCTGCCAGCCACGGGGCTGCGAGCAGATCCCTTCCCTGCGTCTTGTTTTCCTCCTGTGTAAAGGGCTTCTTACTAAAATTGCTTCTTAATAAAATTATTGTAAGTGAAGATCATGTTTGTAAAGTGCATAGCACAGTGCCCGCTGGAGAAAGCATTTTTTTTAAACTATTTTTTTTTTAAAGATTTTATTTATTTGACAGAGATAGAGATAGCCAGCGAGAGAGGGAATACAAGCAGGGGGAGTGGGAGAGGAAGAAGCAGGCTCATAGCAGAGGAGCCTGATGTGGGGCTCGATCCCACAATGCTGGGATCACGCCCTGAGCCAAAGGCAGATGCTTAACCGCTGTGCCACCCAGGCGCCCCACGGAGAAAGCATTCTTGTTTTAAGTAAGCTCTCGGCCCAACGTGGGGCTCGGACTCATGGCCCTGAGATCGAGTCACACGCTCTATTGACTGAGCCAGCCAGGCGCCCCTGAAGAAAACAGTCTTACTAAATGATAGCTGTGTACTTTACCCATTTTATAAAATTAATAAAATATGTGAAGTTACATTAAGGACATCTCAGGAATAGATAGAAGTATAGATAGAAATATTCTACTTCGGAACTAGGGGTTATCGTCAATGTTATTTTCCCCCAATATATGAAAGTATACTTGACTTACTTGTTATTGCATTCTGCACTAATATTGCGTCTTTGTTTACCTTAAGGGACATATTTGGAGAAGACTGTGTCAGTGTAAAAGATGGTTCTGTTCTCAGTGTCACAGTGGACGGGAAAACTGCTAATATAAACTTGGAGACACGGGTACGTAGCTGCTCCTTCCCACTTCAGGACATTTGGGAAAGAAAGTGAAAACAAAAGTTCAGGACATTTGGGAAAGAAAGTGAAAACAAAAGTAATCTCTGGTCTTACACCAGACAGCTCACTTTTGCATTTTGGCCTTTCAGTTTTTTTTCCCTACATTTGCTTTTTACAGGCTGTGTTTATGTTATTTTATGTAAAGTTACACATTCCTGCTTTTTCTTTTTTTTTTTTTAAGCTTATTTATTTTTTTAGTTAATCTCTACACCTAGTGTGGGGCTCGAACTCATGACCCTGAGATCAAGAGTCAGCTGCTCTTCCGACGAGCCGGTCAGGCACCCCATGTTCTTGCTTCTTCCCCGTCCTTTCCTGAGTGTTCTCGTACCTCGCCACACAGCACGCGTTTCCCGTGTGTATATTCCACAGCATTTCCCTGTCCCACGAGAGGCCTCAGTCCACCACGGCATTTCTCTCGTTTGGCATCCGGTTGATGCCACATTTTTTCAGAGAAGCCGTTCTCCTGTTTGTACCAGCAAGATCCAAGGGGCTTTTCCAATAAGGTTCAAGGTCGCGGGGCCCGCTGTGGTCTCACACTAGAGATCCTGCATAATTATTTCATAAGCATAAATGAATAGATCTTGCAGGCTTGTTTTTGAAGATTAGAACAGTTCTACTTAAACAGTCCAGGTTCTACATTTATGGTTTTTTTTTTTTAAGATTTTATTTATTTATTTGACAGAGATAGAGACAGCCAGCGAGAGAGGGAACACAAGCAGGGGGAGTGGGAGAGGAAGAAGCAGGCTCATAGCGGAGGAGCCTGATGTGGGGCTCGAATTCCATAACGCCGGGATCACGCCCTGAGCCGAAGGCAGACGCTTAACCGCTGTGCCACCCAGGCGCCCCTCTTTTATGTTCTTAACTATGTAGATGCTTTGCGGAGACACTGGTTCATTTTACCCCACTAGACAAATAAGCTAAGAACATAGCCAAGTGGTTCGCTAGAGGAGAAGCATGGATAGCTAGCAAGCACACGAAGCACATGTTCAGCTCCGACCCACTAATAGAGGAGATACGAAAGTACGAAACCTCACTGCTTATCACGTGAGCACAGGTGAACAAGAGTGCTGGGACCCCTTGCCGGGGAAAGCCGGGCCACGGTTTATTCTCAGGGGCAGTTTGGAGCAGGGAGGAGACCGTAAATGAGGTGGCACGTTCTTTCTGTAGGGTAGTTTGGTGAAATGCCTGGAAAGGCTCAGAAAAGTAACGACATTTATCCATAATTCCACTTACTGGATTTAATCAAAGAAAACAATTAGACTAGTTAATAATAAAATAATTGTAGCAAAAATAAATATATAAGGATTTCTATTCTAACATTGATTATAATATCAACAAAAATGCAAGAGACCGAAATATGCAAGAGGAGGAGACAGTAAATAAAATCACTGAATAGATAGTGTGTGTGTGGTATATACCTGGACACGGAGGACTGTACAGCCAGCCGTCAGGAAGATGGCGATGTGGATCGCTGAAGGGCACAGTTGTTCCCCCCCCGTTACTGAGGGGCAAGAAAAATTACAAGATAGCAAGTATGATAAATTGCCTCATTTTGGTTTTAAAGAAATACCTCTGTGTAGCTTAAAGTCTAGAAGGTTATACACTGAAATGTTCATAGGAGTTATTAGGTTATCGAGTTAAGGGTGTTATTTTTTTCTTTCCTTACTAAGTTGTAATACGAGCAATATTTACAGTATGATAAAAAAATTTTAAACAGCATATAATGTTTTGTAGCTTGAGAAATAACTCGAAGATTATTAGTCTAAATCCAATTTAATACCAAACGTTGAGTAGATGAGCACACCCATCACTTGCTAAGTAATTTGTATCACACAGACTGAGTTCCTGGTAGCGTCATTTACTGGGTCAGAATATGGGCTTTGAAGTAAATCTAATTCAGTAGATTTTCCATTTATTCCTTTTTGCAAAATTAATCTCGAATTAGACCCGGTGAGTGTGCTGTCGGACCTGAGGGCTGCAGCTCAGGGTCCCGAGAGGCCAGGCTTCTTCAACCCCCACCCCTCCCGGAAAGGATTCTTAAAGAGGATCAGTCTGGCTCAGTCTGGCTTCTGTAGCACACTTGTAGACACTTAGGGGGAAGGCCTGTTTGTGCTTCCGCTTTCAGACGGTGGAGTGCGAAGAGGGAAGCGAGGATGACGAATCCCTGCGGGAAATGGTGGAGCTGGCCGCGCAGAGGCTGTATGAGGCCCTCACCCCCGTTCACTGACAGCAGGACGGCCCTGGATGCGTTAAAGCCTCTTTAACGCTGGACTGACTTCTGTTACTTAAAATAAAATACGTTTCTCGGGAGTAGCCTAGTTACTTGTGACGTCAAATGGCCTTTATTCCAACAGCTTGAGTGCTGCTAAATTACCAACTAGTCCGTCCGTTATTCCAGAACTCCTGAATAAACTGCCTATTATTTTAGAATTTGATTCTGCTTCCAGGCACGTGTGCAGCTGCCAGTGAAACCTTTCATCTGCTCGTAGCAACTCATCAGGGCGTCTTAGTGTCCTTTTTAAGGAAAGAAAATGCATGATGGTATTTTCATATCCATATTCTGAGTGTGAATAGAGATTATCACCTCAAGAGCCTTTTCTGTTTCTTCCCTCCTGATACTCTTGGCAAATTCCTTAATTTGTACATTTGTAAAATTATGACTTTTGGGATTCAGTGATACTGTCTTTGTATAATATCTACACATTCAATTCAGAGATTGACTATAATTTTTATGCCTCAAGGGGATTCGGGTGTGAGTTGTTGAATTGCTCTGCGTGTAAATTAATCATGAGGCCAGTTTCCTTAAGTCTGTAATTCAGACTTGCGAATAACCGGACACAGGAGTGTGGGGTGCGGTGTGCTGAGGGAGCAGGTCAGCCGGGGTGTTCCTGGCGGTCAGCTTCCATGCACAGGTGTGACTGCCGCCTCCGCGGGGACAGAAGCTCGCTCTTACCTGCGCAGCCCAACTCGAGAGTCGCTCACAGTCACTGTCAAGCTAAACGTGTCCTCCAACCACAGTCCCTAAAGTCCAGTGACCCTGTGAGTCCTCTCCTTGCCTCACCTCTTGGTGACTTACACCACCAAGCGCTCCTTACCTGCGTTGTCGTGACAAGCTTGAGTGCCCAGATCTGAAGTTGCATTTGAAATATTTGTTTCTGTAAGATACCCCACTTTGTCTCCGCCCCAAACCAAAGTTCTAAGGGTCACCTTTTGTGAGTGTCATGTAAGATTTTATGATAGATTTTTTTTTAAAGATTTGTTTTAAAGAGAGCAAGAGAATGAGCTGGAGAGGGAGAGAATCCCAAGCGTGGATCCCAGGGTGGGGCTGGATCTCACGACCTGAGCCGAAATCAGGAGTCAGGCGCTCAACTGCAGAGCTACCCAGGTGCCCCGGTTATAAGCGATTTAAAAACATTTTTTTTAAAAGATTTTTTATTTATTTGACAGAGATAGAGACAGCGAGAGAGGGAACACAAGCAGGGGGAATGGGAGAGGAAGAAGCAGGCTCATAGCGGAGGAGCCTGATGTGGGGCTCGATCCCATAACGCCGGGATCACGCCCTGAGCCGAAGGCAGACGCTCAACCGCTGTGCCACCCAGGCGCCCCTAAAAACATTTTTAAGAAGACAATACATTCAGTAAAAAGGGAATGTGCCTTTTCTCCTTGTCTCTCTCCCTGGGACGAATTAAGGATTCCCAATTGCTGAGTCTGCCCTTGTCTTCTCCCCACGGTGGCTCTGAGTCCCAGTCACCCTGTCCCCTCTGCTTCCTGCCACAGCCTCCCTGCTCTTCTCTAGTTGATTCCTGAAATGCGCAGACCCGCTCTCAAGCTTCCCTGCTGAAAGTCCTTCAGGGCTTCATTGTAAATAGGATCGAGTCCAAACACCTTAACTAAGCCAGGTGTTCTCAACCTTGGCTACGTGCTGGAATCACCTGGGGAGCATTAAAAATAGACTGAGGCGGCGCCTGGGTGGCACAGCGGTTAAGCATCTGCCTTCGGCTCAGGGCGAGATCCCGGCGTTGTGGGATCGAGCCCCACATCAGGCTCCTCCGCTATGAGCCTGCTTCTTCCTCTCCCATTCCCCCTGCTTGTGTTCCCTCTCTCGCTGTCTCTATCTCTGTCAAATAAATAAAAAATCTTTAAAAAAAAAATGTTTTTAAATCGCTTATAACCGGGGCACCTGGGTAGCTCTGCAGTTGAGCGCCTGACTCCTGATTTCGGCTCAGGTTGTGAGATCCAGCCCCACCCTGGGATCCANACGTTTTTAAAGCTCCCCAGATGATTCTAGCTGAAGCCAGGGAACTCGTGGCCTGAAGACGTGGCTGTGCTCTGACTCACGCTCCCTGCCTCTCTGGCTCCGGCCCTTCTCCCACCGACACCCTGTGTCCCAGCCACAGTGAGGTAGGTCCATGGTGCGCTGCTCCCCTTGCGATTCTGGTTTTTGCCTTATGCTCGGTTGTTTGAAAATATCTTCTGGCTCGTTTTTGATCCCAGCCATCATACTTCCTGGCACAGCTGAGGTGGCAGGGACTCTGACCAAACTTAGTCCTGGAGCTCCTGTGCGGAGGCCCCCACCTTGGCTCTGTCCTTGGCCCCCCTGGGTCCTGCTGGGTACCTGCCCAAATGCCTCATCCCCCTCCCTGGCAGCTTGCCCCGGCCTGCCTTCAGCAAGAATCGGGTTTCTAGTAATTGTACCTCCTTCTCCCCTTCACCCTACTCCTTGGCTATGGATCCCCACCTTCCCTATTTCTCTTTACTCCTGCAAATCCCCATCTTCGCTCTTGAATAGTCTGCCTTCCTGTCCTCAGCAATCGTCTTAAGTTTTTTTTTTTTTGAGGTCAAAGCCTTCGATAAATGCTTGAGTCCGTTTATTTAACGAGATGGGTGTGTGATCAACGAGTCCCTCGGAAGCACTTCCTACCCCACCGATCCTCACACTTTGGCCATTTGCGGGCCCCGCGTGAAGGGGGACGTTGGCTCTAGTGGCGGCGCCAGACCGCTCTCCCTTCGGGCTCCCGGGGAGCTGCCGGGCGGCCCCGGCCGGGGCGCGGGGAGGTGCGCGGCCAGGCCGACTCTCCGGGAGGGTCTGCGGGCTCCCCGGGGACAGGGCGCTGCGTGCGCCCCGCACCTGAAGGGATGAACCAACGAACAGCGAGCCCGCCTTGTAAACGGACAAAAATGAGCTTTCCAAGGGGCAACGGCTATCTCGTGTGTTAAAAGTGGCCGGTTGGTCGCCAGAGGAGTCCAACTCCAGGTGCCCCGGGGGTATGGCGGGCAGCCAGCCGGCCGGCGACCGGAGGGCAACAGTCGGCTCAGGCACCTCCCCCACCTCCGCGGGCGGCCCCGCCCCCGGCCGTTGGCCCCGCCCCGCATATCCGGCCTGGCCCCGCCTCTTGGCCGGCTGGCAATATGGCGTTGTGCGAGGCGGCAAGTGGCCGCAGCTCTCTCCTCTGGCCGCGGGTGTTGCTCTTCGGGGACTCCATCACCCAGGTACCGCCGCTCGGTCCTCACAGGCGGGTCCCTTGGGTGTTGGCCCCGCCGAGAGCTGCGGGCCTAGCAGCTCAGTGGCTCTCCTCGCACCGGGCTCCCGTCTGCCCTGCGGTTATCGAGGCCGCCTCCCTGCAGCCCGCTTCCCCCTGCACGGCCTGCCCGGAAGGCTGAGCGCCCCGGTGGCGGGATCTGTTCGGGGATGCCTGCAGCTTCCAGCAGCAGCCGCCTCCAGCGGCCCTGCCGACCCCCCCGGCAGGGCTTCCAGTTTCTAGTTGCTGCTCGCTTCAGGGTAACGGTGTGGGTGGCGCAGTGCTTGCACATCCGGGTCATTGAGCCTGTTTTACGGGTGAGGCGAAGTGCAGGGAAGTGAAGTGACTCGCCCAGGCCGCGCCCTGGGAGTGACAATGCCTGGGTTCATTGCTTTCCGTCAGTTTTAGGAATAATCGGAAGACCTGGTACAAGTAGGGGCGCGTTGTTTTCATCCTAATGTCTTCCTTTTCCGCGAAACCTGCTGTAGTCGCTCGCAGCACGGACAGAGCTTTGTGTCCCCGAGCTTCCCGGGAGGGTCACCTGCAGGAGCGCGGTGGCGGCTGAATCACTTGCTGAGGTTTTGTGCAGCCCGTTCCACGCAGAAAACCCTTGAAACCAGTTTCGCCTCTGCTTTCTCTGGTGGAACAAGCTGATCTTGAATAAAATGTCTCCAAGAATAACGCAGTAGATCACCTTTTCACCCAAGATCTTTTCAACTCACATTAAGGAAAAATATATTCTACTTCAGGGAGGAAGTACACTTTCAAAAATTACTCCCGTGGTGGTATTTTGGTTTTTTTTTTTTTTCTTGTCTCTTCAAACATGACTTCCTCAACCAATTTTCTGTGTATGTGCCAATTTTTAGGCAAGAAGGGCAGTAAGGGCTTTCCAAATTTATAGGAGTGTATTTTTAAAAAAGGTTACCCCCCCCAGTTCTGTAATTAACTTCCTTATTCTTTTCAATTATGGAAATGTACAGCATGGACCTTGTTTCCTAACTGAACATACAGTTGATTTTATCTCTTGTGCATAAAGTAGCTTTTTTTTTCCTAAGATTTTATTTATTTGAGAGAGAACAGGAGCAGGGGTGAGGGGGAGAGTGAGAAGGAGAAGCAGGCTCCCCACTGAGCTGGGAGCCTGAGGTGGGGCTCAATCCCAGGACCCAGAGGTCATGACCTCAGCTGAAGGCAGATGCTTAACTGATTGAGCCACCCAGGTGCCCCTAAGTAGTTTTTCTAAGTAAAAATGACTCTAATATTAGGACATAATAAAATGCAGGTGACTGGCTCAAATCCAGTTGATAGGGAAGAAAACCCCTAATTTCCAGAGTGCTGCTGAGGTTTAGCTGCAGTAATTCCTGAAATGACCTCCGAGGGAAGCAAATGATGAAGGCCAAAAAGTCTGGGAGTACCAGAGGAAAACAAAAGGCGTTGCTGACCAAAATGCCCCTTTCTAAAATGCGCTAATTACATCTATAAGTAGTAATGGACTTTTCCTTTTTCAGTTTTCTTTCCAGCAGGGTGGCTGGGGAGCATCACTGGCTGACAAGCTGGTCAGGTGAGAATAGTTTCTAGATTGATACTCGGGTGTTTATTGATGGGAAACTATAACTGCATCTCAGAAGAGAGAGTGAATGATAAAGTTTCAAACAGTGACTTCCTCCTGTCTTCATCTTTTCGGGCCTTTCCTCTTTAGTGTGTATACAGGGTTGGGGGAGAGAAGGAGGAAGGGCAGGTGCTCAGGGTTCAGTAAATTTTTGCGGGATGTGAAATCAAACCCTAAAAGCTGTAGAAAAGATACCGGGTTTGGAGCCAAACAAATACAGTTATTCACCATCTGAAGTTCTTTTTCAGTTATTGTGGATGTGATTTAAATGAGTAATAAGGAATTCGATTGAAAGAAAGCCAAGTATATGCATAAACCAAAGTTAGAGTCATTTTTGGATTGAGGTTTTTGTCCCCCAAATTCTCTTTATAAAATATATCAGAATAGTGATGATTTTTGGCATTTTGTTTGCCAGCCTTAATGTAAGCATATGCTAAGGAAGTCATCAAAAGGGGGAACACTGCCCCAATTCAAGAGGTTAAAAAATACTTAGAAATATTTTCCACATTAAAAACAGTAAACCCAAGTATTTAGAGTATCGGTAAACTGATCAGTTTTGTCTTCTTTAGAAGAAATAAGCTGGATGTACTACCAGCTTTTATTAATACTTGATAATTTCTTCACCAGTATAATTAACACACTGAGAAAACATTTTATTTCCAAAGGTGAAATGTCTTAAAATGTTTTCACTTTCTCCTTCATTTTTATCCCCTAAACTAGAAATGATAATATTGACATTCCAGCTTTTTCTGTTCCCAAATGCTTTCTCTATTTAAGTGGACTTAATCTAGAAACATGGAAGTATCACTCAGTTTTCCCTTCTGTAAAATGGATTTTACTCGCTAAGTTCTACTGAACGCTTACCAGGTGCCAGAAACTAAAGTGCTTCATGTGTATTGACTCATTTAATCTTTACAACTACCCTGTAATACAGAGTGAGTTAGTCTCCGATCCATTTTATAGCTGAGAAGAATAAGGTGGAGAGGGGTTTTGACAAGGTCACACAGCTAAGAAGTGGCAGGTGGCCCGGCTCCAGAGCCTCCCGAGATGATACGGTCACTTCCTGTCACGTTGGGAGGCTGGAAATGCTCACGTGAACTTGTTAGGCTCCTGGAACTTGGAAGTGCTCAGTAAATAGTGTTTGTTTAGTAATCCAATAACTGTTTAATTGGTCTATTAAATTTTTCCGAAAAGCTAAATTCAAGCGGCTTGGAAAACCAGGCATTTCAAATGTTTTACCAACACATAATTTTTACCAAATGTTTCATAAATAGTGAATCATTTTAGTACTGAAATCCCGTGAGAATGGATAGTTTACACATACGCTCGCTGGAAGGTCACTGAATTAGAAGGTCGTTTTCAGAACTGAGAAGTTACAGGACAGTTGGAGACAGTGTGTGGTCTGTTGCCTCCCATCCCTCACTCCCGACAAGCCTCCTGTGGAGGCCGCTCGCTCGACCCCCCAAGGAGGCTGCACGTCGGTGAACTCTGGCCCCTTCGGGCTCCCCGCCCGGAGCCCCCGCCTCTGCTGGGCACACTCACCCCCGCCGCGCTCGCCTGAGTATTAGGAACTAAACTGGCACAAGGGGGGGGCGGCAGAACCCCGGCGGAGGGAGCGCTGGCGTTGGCGCCCGCGGGGAAACTGAGGGCTGCGAGGCCGGGCAGTTCCGCTGCGCCTTCCCTTTTTAGCGCCGGGTTCTTTCTGTTCCGCCCCAAACAGCTGCCCCCTCCGGTGGGCATTTTCATCTTTAGCTGCGCGAACGCTTGGGGTGTGTTTTCTTTTTAAGGATTTCAGAGAGAACGTGCAGTGCGGGGAGGGGCGGAGAGGCACAGGCTGACTCCCCGCTGAGTGTGGAGGGGCAGGGAGGGGGCCGACCTCACAACCCCGAGATCAGGCCCAGAGCGAAAACCTGGAGTCGAAGCTCCACCCACTGAGCCCCCGGGCGCCCCCGGTCGGGGAGGGTGAGTTTTCACGTCCGCTTCTGCCATCCGCCCAACCCTGGACTGACTCACAGCGGTTTGGGGGTTTTTTGAAGTGTGATGAACACAGTGTTGTTAGTTTCAGGTGGACTGATTCAGTGTTAAATGTAACCCGGTTTCCAAATGTAACCCGGTTTCCAAGCTGTCAAGTTAAGAGGCACCTCGCTGTACCTGCCCTTCTGTACGCTGTGTGGATAGTAATAAATCTAAAATCTATCATCGTGTCCCATGGGGACATGTTTTAGCATTATAAAAGCATTTTAATAATTCTTAAATCTACTTAAATCCTTAAAATTTATTGATATATTTTCATTTGTTTCTTTAGCCTTATCTCAGTATTTCTTTAACCAGAAATACTGGAAGGATTTGAAAGAGTTAGAATAAACTCAACCTTTTCAGTTTTTAAAAGCGTCTGCTGTTTGCTTTTAAAGATAGGCCCCTGCCTGGTTTATAAAATGGATTAATCTACATTGTTTCTGGAAGGCAATCTCCTGGAGCTGGATGTTTGGCAAGGAATTTTTTTAGTTCGTTCTTACCCTTTTCCCTCTTCATCTGAACTTAGTACTTGTTATTAGCCATGAATTTAAGTAAAAACTTAATGTGCCAGTTTCTGTAGCCTCTGGAGTAAGTTGGGCACTGTTGATGATACTGTTCAATCCAGAGAAATTCAGGTAGCCTTCCCCTTTCAGAAGGGAACCTTAACAGTTTCAACCCTGGGCCTCACTTGTATTTTTTTCCTGGTTCACAGCTTTATAATTTTTTTTTTTTTCAATATGTAATGGCTGCTATTTACTGAGCTCCTGGCGTGTGTCTGACAACTCTTAATCTTCACGCTGCCTAGCAGGTTAGGCATTAGGTTCATCTTTTGCAGCTGGGGAGCCTGACGCTCAGAGAAATTAGGTAAATGGCCAAGGCCTGAGCTGCTAGTCAAGGGCAGGGAGATCCAGACCCGGGCTGCTGATTCTAGACTTTCAGCTTTCCTGCCACATCACACAGGCCTTAGGGAGGAAGCTGCCTTGCCTTCTGGTTTTTTAAGCATTGCAGTGACTAAACCAGTGGCGGGATGTTAAACAGACTCATCTTGTCAAAATCCTAGAGTATTCTTTTTTCTTTTTTTTAAAGTAGACTCCACACCCAGCATGGAGCCCAACGTGGGCTTGAACCCATGACCCTGAGATCAAGAGCTGAGCTGAGATCAAGTTGGATGATTGAGCCACCCAGGCACCCCAAGAGTATTCCATTTTAAATTGAGTCTTTAAAATGGCTAGTCAGCTTTTTGTAATCATCAGGCATGAAAAACACCAAGAATCACACTTAGAAATGAATGTGGCTGAATTTTATTATTGTCCCCAAGACATAGACATTTTGAGAGCTTTTCGAGTAGTGGTAAACCAAGTCCCATCCTGTTGTCTCAGCATCTGTTGCCTAGCCTTGTAGCCCCGTGTTCTCTGCTGAGATGTACGAACTGGAACTATACACCAAAGTAAACCACATCGGTTTGCTAACTATAAATTGTACTCTGCGATTTTTTTTTTTTTTAGTTTTCATTATGGACAACTTTAAGCATCTACAAACATACCGGGGCTCCCGGCCACTAAGTAAAGGAACAGGGACACAAACCCAGGCAACTAGCTCAAGATCCATGGTCTTTAATTGTACTGTACAGTACTGTGATGCAAACCATGTATTTTTAAGAAGGAAAAACTATATATATATATATATGTGTGTATATATATATATGTGTGTGTATATATATATATATATATATATAAATTAAAATTGAATCAGAACCATAGGGGGATACTGATAATGATTTGTCCATGTAGGTTCCTCACAACAAATGTGACAAATGTGCCATGGTGGGGGGGGGAGCTGTTGATAATTGGCGGGGGCAGGAGTGTGCAGGAACTCTGTTCTTTCCTTTTGATTTGCTGCACACCTAAAATGCCTCTCAAAAAATAGTCTAAAAAAGTCTCAAATATTCTATATAGATATTCCCAGCGAAGAGCGTTACCCTTGAGCTCCAGCTTGTTAGTGACTTTCTGCCCAAGATGCTTGCTCAGGTAACACCTGTCTGCTCTGAACTCCCCGTGACAGGACCCTCCAGGTCACGCACGAGTCCACAAGTCCACAGACAAGGTGACAGCCCCTTTGCTCAGTTATTCATAACCCCTCTTGTCAAGGAAAGACAACCTAGATCTTGCAAAGACTTAAGGACGTCATGTTCAACTATGTTACTGCTCTTCTCAAAGTGAAAGCTCGTCAGGGGCTCAGTGCAAAGAGCCTGCGACCCTTGATCTCGGGGTCATGAGTTCCAGCCCCACGTTGGGTGCAGAGAGACTTAAATAAACTAAAAAAGTGAAAGCACGTCAGAGCCACGTGACATCAGCAGGTGCCACAGCCTGGAGGGCACACGCTGTGGGTTCACTGCAGAGGGACTAGAAACCGTTCTTTGCCCACAATTCATCTCTTTTTAAAATTCTTCATTTCAGAAAATGTGATGTTCTGAATCGTGGATTTTCAGGTTACAATACCAGATGGGCCAAAATCATCCTTCCAAGATTAATCAGCAAAGGGAACAGTCCGGACAGCCCAGTAGCAGTTACAATTTTCTTTGGTGCCAATGACAGTGCGCTGAAAGGTAAAGGCATTCCTGTGTTTTCCTAATTTATTTTTAGCTATTTTGTTTTGAGAGCGAGTGAGCATGTGAGCACACACATGCAGGGGGTGGGGGGAGCAGAGAGAGGGGAATCTTTTTTTAAAAGATTGTATTATTTGAGAGAGAGAGAGCACAAGTGGGGTGAGGGGCAGAGGGAGAAACGGGCTCGATCCCAAGACTGGGCAGACGCGTAACCGACTAAGCCACCCAGGCGCCCTGGAAAGTATCTCTTAAGCACTCATATTTAGAGCTGCTGAGTTTGGAGTGAGATGGGCACGCTCTTACATAACTGGTGGGGAAACCTGTGATCTTTCTGGAGAGAGATCTGACGCATGCATCAAAGGACCTCCCCCATCTGGAAATCCAGCCTAATACTCAGTGATGCAGCCGGAAGTGCAGACACCTGCTTCTAACGGCAAACAGGGTGCCTCGCGGTGAAGTAGGGGCATCAGGCTGGTCACCTGACAACTAACCATGTTTTCGAGGACTCATGGCCACAGAAACGCCCATAATGTTATGTGAAAAAAGAATATGGTTATGTATCTTCAGTGTGATCCCAGTGTGTTTGCTTTTTTCAAGTATACGTATCAACATGGAAAAGAGGAGAAGTACATCCAAGTGCCACTCTGGTGGTCTGGGTGGTAGGATCAGGGGTGATTTTATTTTGTTCCTGTAATTATACTAAAGTGTGGTTTGAAAAATGCCTGCAGTGAGTCTTCTAACACTTGCATGGGAGCCCAAGCAGAACCGTAACAGGAGTGGCAGCCACAGGGGACGTGCGTTTAAGGAGTGCTTCCGGGGGCGCCTGGGTGGCTCAGTTGTTAAGCGTCTGCCTTCGGCTCAGGTCGTGATCCCAGCGTTCTGGGCTCGAGCCCCTCATCGGGCTCCCTGCTTAGCGGGAAGCCTGCTTCTCCCTCTCCCACTCCCCCTGCTTGTGTTCCCTCTCTTGCTGTCTCTGTCAAATAAAATCTTTAAAAAAAGGGGGGGGTGGCGGAGTGTTTCCGGTGTGCTAGGCGCCTCGCTCTCGGGCTCACACACTTTGCTGAGGTCATTTTCACAGCCCTGGAAGGGAGACCCAGCTGTCCTCATCTTACCAGCGATGGGATGGAAGCACAGCCAGGTCCAGCATGTAGCCCAGGGCGCTGGCTCCGAGACACGTGGCTGCTTCTGTCCACAGCCCAGGCGCGTGGCCACCGTGCTGACAAGGCCCCGGGTCCAGAGCCTCAGAGCGCAGCGTGGAGAGCCGGTCCCGCAGCCCCTTGTCCTCGTTTCTGTGAGTTCGTGTGCATCTTAAGTGTGGTCACTTGTAGCGCGCGTGCATTTGAGTGTCCGTGTTCCTCCCAAACAGACGAGAACCCCAAGCAGCACGTCCCGCTGGCAGAGTACGCGGAGAACCTGAGCAGCATGGTGCGGTACCTGCGCTCTGCGGGCGTGCCCGGGTCGCGCCTGGTTCTCATCGCGCCGCCGCCGCTCTGCGAGGACGCCTGGGAGCAGGAGTGCCGGCTGCAGGGTAAGCGCCGCCGCGGGTGTGGACAGGCTCGCCGGCCGTGGAGAGGCCACAGGAATGAGCTTGTCGGTGAAGCGGCTGCGGGTGAGCTGTGGCCCGATGGAGGTGCTGTCGCTGGGGCGGAGGCGGCCAGTCCTGCGGGGCCCCAGGTGTGCGCGCAGCCGTGCGGGGACCCTGACTTCCACCCGGGGGCGGGGGGGGTGGTGCCCTCCGGGCTTCCCGGCCGCGGGAGGTGCTGGCAGACGCTGCTTTGCCCATTTCTGCCTGAACGTGGCCCTTTCTCCGCCCAGCCTCGCCTGCGCCACCACCCGGAGGCAGGACCTTCCCCTCCCCCCCCCCCCCCCCCCCCCGCCACGGAGGCTTCCCTGGGGGGGTGGTTCCGAGCTTGCGAGGGGCGGACAACACGCAGATGTCCCCCTGCCAACGCCAGGTCTCCGCCCTCCGGCCGCGCCACAAGGCACTTTTGTCCCCACGCTGTTCGTCTTTGTACCGTTAGGTGCTAAGCCAGGACCTGGCCAGGTGCTCAGGACAGAGAAGTGACTGGAACCCAGTTCCTGGCTGTCGGGGGCTAGGGAGGGCGGCAGTCCTGGGAGTAGATACTAGCGGCAACGTGATTCACGGTCTAATAGATGTACTGAAACAAACAGTCTGCTGAAAGTACAGAAGGAGAATCTAAAGATGTCCAGAAAGTTCCCCAAAGGAGGTAAATAGGGCAAGCTTAGCCTGAAGAAGAGGATAGACAGGGAGGAAGGGGCCAGGCCCACTGTCAGACCTCTGAAGGGCAGTCAGGGGAAGTGGATGACTCGCCCTGTTGTTCGCTCCGGAGGACAAAGTGGGAACCCCCCAGCGGCCATCCTCTGGTGATGGCTTGTGAGCTAGCAGGTCTGTCCTGCAGAAAATTCGTGCTAAGCCTGGATGAGCAGAGTGCCAGTTAGAGTTGCATCAGTGCTTCTCAGACTGCAGCTCACAACCCATTTGTGGTCACAAAACCAGGCAAGTGACATTTTTTGAATGGAATAGAAAAAACTCAGTACCTGGGACACAGTATGTTTTGTGAGACTCGTTTCACTTCCGTGGACGTGGGTGGAGGCCTGGTGGAGAACCACAGAGGGCTCATCAGCCAGGTTCCTGAGCCGTGGGCTACAAGACAGGCCTGTAGGTTTTGGTCTTGTCTGTGGCTGCCTCTGAGCCACAGCGGCGGGGTAGGGGCTGCCCGAACAGCCCACGACGGTTACGGCCCAGCCCTCTGCAAAGAACGAGCCTCCACGGCCCCTCCCAGCTCTGCCCTTCTGTGGCTGAACCCCGGTGAGCTTCACTCCAGTGCAGGGGCCTCTCCTCACACATCCGAATTCAGAGGTGTCAGCCCAGTGTCCCTCTGGCCCCCCTGTCCACACTCCAGCCAGGCTGCTGCTGGGCTCTCCTGCCTCTGCACTTCCGTTCTGCGTCCCCATGGTTCTTGGTTCCGTGCCAGGTAGCGCAACACACGGGGACCATCCTCCCCAAGTCGGGTCTGTCGGTCCGTGCCTGTGCACGTGCACAAAGCGTCCGGGTCAGCAGGGCTGGCACAGGGCCAGCTGCCACCCACACGCGCTCTCTCAACAGGCAGCAAATTAAATCGTCTGAACTCGGTTGTTGGTGAATACGCAGGTGCCTGCGTACAGGTAGCCCGAGACTGTGGGATCGACGTGCTCGACCTGTGGACCCTGATGCAGGAGGACACTCAGGTAGGGGCTGGCTCAGTCCTTGGGGTGAGTAGGATCCCACAGACGGGACCCTGCTCTTGTCCTTTCAGAATAAACCAGAAAGCTGGGAGGGTGGAGGGGAGCCCCCTGCCCAGCCTGGTTCTTCTGCT
This sequence comes from Ailuropoda melanoleuca, assembly GCF_002007445.2. Classification (NCBI taxonomy): domain Eukaryota; kingdom Metazoa; phylum Chordata; class Mammalia; order Carnivora; family Ursidae; genus Ailuropoda; species Ailuropoda melanoleuca. The sequence goes on along the minus strand of NC_048221.1, from coordinate 137,897,933 downwards.
GCGCCCAGCAGCTGGCATCCTTCTCCAGGACCCCTTCAACAGTCAGGAGTGGGCAGAGTGAAATAATGAGCCAAAAATGATTCCTATTTAAGGACATTCAGGCCAAATTCTTTTTAACACCCCCACTCCTATGTAAAACTCATTAAAAGGTAAAACAATGAATTTAATTAAGCAAGATATAGTGGTGGCTAAAATTCATAGTTTGAGCTAGGTAGCTCTAAATATTTTGTCTAAAGCCAGAAAGCCCACTTAGACCTATAACGGGTGAAAGCTGGACCCGCACAGAGCGATATGAGGCGGCAGTCTGATGCTTCCTGTAGTTGTGCTTCCACAGGACCCAGCAGCCCCCGCACTGGGCGTTTCCCCTGTGAAACCAACACTTGCCCTTCAGCCCTCCTCCCACACTTGGCCTGGCCCTCTTGTTTCCCAGGCCAGGAGCAGCAGGGGACAGCACCCAGAGTCCTGGCTTCATCTGGGTTAAACATCCATCCGGGAGGTTGGGGAAGGCTGTACTGCCCCAGAAGAGGGAACTGCAAGCTACTGTGTGAGGGGCTCTTAAAAAGTCCTTTGAGGTTTTCTAGAATGGGGGGGGTGGAGGTGGGCTTTTCTGAGACATCTGCTCTAAAATGGCAGAGAGGAGCACCGAGGCCTTGGGAAGCCCTGGTCTGGAAGAGTTGGGAAGCAGCTGGCCAGCAGGGACGGGGGCTCGGCTCAGGGCGAAGGCTGCTCCCCCAGGAGAAGCGGCTCCTGCTCGGGGCTGGAACCACCTAAGCTGCCTATCCCCCTCCTCCCTAGACTAGGGCAGTCAGTCAGTGTGCCACCCTGGGCCCTTTGAGCAGCAGGTCGTGTTTTGTTGACGATGCGTGTTCACTTGGTCTGCCTCTGTCTGATGAGCTGGAAGGAGGGCTCAAGCAGGCTGAATGGTACGCGGGGCAGCGAGCCGGCACCCCACATTTAACTTCGCTCCCCTCCCTTGCAGGATTTCTCAGCCTATCTGTCGGATGGACTGCACTTGTCACCAAAGGGAAATGAGTTTCTGTTCTCCCACCTCTGGCCTCTGATAGAGAAGAAAGTCTCCTCCTTGCCTTTGCTGCTCCCATACTGGCGAGACGTAGCAGAAGCCAAACCGGAACTAAGTCTTCTGGGAGATGGGGACCATTAGCCACAGAAAACCCAGTCTGGCCATTACCTTGCAGAAGTTGCCAATTTGACGGAGATCCCAAGATAAGTGATCAGACCTTTGCTCAAAAACCACTGAACCTCTGCCACCAAGATTAATAAAAGCATCAGAATTTTTAGGGAAGCTCTGTACCTCAGTGTGTTGTGTTGTGGTCGTAGCTGAGGCAGGTGTCCTCAGTGCCCAGCGACAGAACCAACCCCGGGCAGCCTGTTAACTCCATACATGGAAAAAAGGTAAAGACAAATTTGTTTAAAAAGTCACAATTTTATAAAAAAAAAAAAAAAAAATTTCTTACATTGAGCTGGGAACCGTTCACTCTCACATACACCCACTCACCTTCTATCAGATTCCAGAAGTGTAACTAAGCTATGTCATGACTAGGACTGCAAACACCACAAGGCAGAAGTTCAAGTATTAGTGTAACAGGCATCTGCACAATAAACGTCCTTAGAAGAAAAGATTCGATTTGTCACAGGTTCAGTTAATTGCCCTCAAAATTTACAAATAATCTCCGTTAGAATGTGTTGGCTGTGAGCACGTTTCAGCTTTTAACTATAATTTTAAGGAACTCAGAGTTCACTTTGATGTGTATCCTTCATGAAGCAAACGCACAGTCCTGAAGCACTAAAGCACGAAGTGATGCGGTGCCCACCGCGGGTCCCTAGCAGGGGCTTCCGAGAGCCGGTGCGGGGGGGACAAAGCCGCAGGCCTAGGCCTGAGAAAGGCGATGTGCCCCCCCCTGCTCAGCAAAGCACCTCGGCCTTTCAAACCNCACTAAAGCACGAAGTGATGCGGTGCCCACCGCGGGTCCCTAGCAGGGGCTTCCGAGAGCCGGTGCGGGGGGACAAAGCCGCAGGCCTAGGCCTGAGAAAGGCGACGTGCCCCCCCCTGCTCAGCAAAGCACCTCGGCCTTTCAAACCACCGCTGTTGGGTGAGAACTTGGCCACTAGTGTTTGCAAAGAGGAAACCACGCTCTCATGTTGAAGGTGTTCAGGTTTTGTGAAGGGCGAGCATTTTAAGAGCACGGCAACTGTTCTAGACAAATTCAGAAAACAAGAACTGCCCAGCAAATTGGGGCCCTGAACAGCTGGCAGGATTCTGTAAATTCAATTTGGCTACTTGTAAACTAGACTGTTTTAATTCTAGAAAGTGCTAACCTTAGAATTTGAAAAACCATATTAGTACATCTAATTTTAGGAATAATCTGGGTGATCCTCCCTGCTGCTAAAAGCTCTGGGTAATGCCTAGAAACAGAACCCACATTTTGGAAAGAATGTATAACTCCGTTTTCTCTTTGTCTTTACCTGAAGGCAAAAAACAAACTGTGTTCCAGTTGTCCTCACAAGTAACTGCCAAATGCCTCCCGACAGTCAGCGGATCGTTACAGTGTATGTAAAAAAACTGATCATCTCCTTAATCAGTGCTGTTCTCAAAAAAGGTCAATTTACAAAAATGTAAATGTTCATAACCTAATCCAGCTGTATTTTCTGCTTTTGCACCACAGGTTGAAGGGTATTTTAAAAACCAAAAAAACTAAAACCTGAAAGCCTCAAAATAAGCTAGATTCACCTTACCTCTTCCAAAGGACAAGGGCCCACGCACACACGTAGTATTTGTGTGTGAAGGAGTCCAAACACAGGACCAGCATCTGCTGTGAAGTCCCTTATTCCTCCCAAGTCTTCACAAAATGGGCACAGGGAGTTCAAGTGTGTCCCCCAGAAGCGCCGTGCGCGCTGACGCCCGAGCCAGGAGGCCCCAGCCTAGCACTCGGTCTCCTTGCTGCCCACGCGGTTCTGACGCTGCAGCTTGAAGGAGGCGGCCTTCTCACTTCTCGTCACCGGACGGCCCGTGAGGTCCTCAAAGGACTTGGCGGCGGTGCTGCTGTTGGGGAAGGGGTCCTTCTCGAAGCCGTCCTCATCCACGTGCGAGTCTGCGCTGGGGTCCTCCTGGATCGTGTCCATTCGCTGGGGCTCCAGTCTGGGAGCCGCGGGTACCGGCGGCGGCACAGGCACGGCCTGCAGGGGCTGCGGGCGCCCGGGGGTCTGGGGCGCAGGAAAGGGCTTGATGATGCGAACCGAGGCCGAGTCCATGCTGCTTAGCATTTCCACGTTCTGCAAAGACACAGAGTCAAAGATGGATCCAGGTCCTGCAGCTCCAGCCCTCCCCCCGACGTGGCTGTACGCTCTGTACGCCGTGAGCCCTCATGCTAAGGAAAGCGTGAGGTGAGGCTCCCCCACCTTCCACAGGTCCTGACAACTGACCATCTGAAGACCCAAAAGAGCACAAGAAACAATCCTATCAAGTCAGGACCCCGAGACATGAAAGTTCTCAAAACACTCAAGTAGGTCAGTGCCGAACAGCTAAATCCAGGCTGGGGGCGGGGGGAGCATCCACGCGACTAACGGAGGCCCCCCCAGATCCTGCCCGTGGCAACAGGACCTGCCACCAGCCCTCGCTGGGGTGGCCACGGGAGGCCGTGGCTCTAGCAGGGGTCCCAAGCACCTGCAGTCACTGCCGCATGTGGGTACTTACGCTGGGGTGGAACAGAGACAGAGACTCATACTGCTTATCCAGCTTCTTATCCTAGAAGGGAAACGAGCGGGGAAAGGTCATTCTTACAAACAATTCAGTTACGCGCTCTTTCCCTTCAGGCTCCTCCTAAGCGAAGAACCACCGCAGAACATGCGTGTGGCAAGTGGTAGCAGGTCTAGTAGATGAGAATTTCTTACATAAACTTCAGGAGTTCTGCCACCAACCCGGAAGTGCTTCCTTTGCCCTTGAGGCCATCGGTGTTTTGGTGTCAACTAAGGAACTAGTAAGGAACTAGTCAAGGAACGCTCAAGTACAATTCTAGATTTCCCCAAAGGCATGTCCCTGTGTGCAGGGGTCAGACCAGGGCAGTGCTGACCGTGGGGGCAGCTGCCGGGGGTGAGGGACGCTGTGTGCAGTTCCCCCTGGCACTGGCCTCCAAATGCCCCAGCCCACCATGGCCCTGACACTCAGCTGTTTGAGTTTACTGTGGCCCAAATTCTTAGAGGAACGGAGCCTGACGTCCCTACATCATACTTCCACAGGAGGCTGAACACATGGTTCCATCTGCCACCCAGGCCCCTGCCTGACATGAAACATGACACTGGGCAAGGCGGGAGGCAGAGCCTGAAAACCTAGGCCTGGCTTCCAGTCCCACTGCCCTCACACATTCTGTTGTCAGTGATGAGGCACCACCCTCCCTCCTATCGAGCGGCTTTGCTCCAAAACCAAGGGTCAGGCCTCAGTCCACAACTGGCAACTTTCAACACAAAGTGGACTGGCCTCACAAGTAAAAAGTCATCGGTGGCACTCTCGGCCACCTGTCAAAGCTTCGGCCGTGTCCCCTTAACACAGCTTTGCTTTAGCAGGGCTGCTCCCTAGATCGCCCTCTCCACACGCACCCCGTGAGAGGGCCCTGGCAAGACCGGAAAGGAAAAAGAGGCAGTAAAGACTCATGAGAGGTAGCTGTGCTGGAATCTTCCAAGTCCTCACATGAGGGGGCACTGCTCAAGAGTTCCAGAGCACAAGCCTGGGTCTGATTTCTCATCTCTACAGCAGACAAATCATCATTTTCCCATAGAAGCAAGGTGAATGGAGTTGTAAGAAAAGAGTTTAAAGTCCCCAAGTTTATAAATCACATGGAGTTATCATTAGAGCCCAATTCACCATGTTTGCTGTTATTCATTTTGAAGGAGAATAATAAAGATTGCTCCCTGTTACTAGATGGGAAGATTTGAATACCCCATACAATCAGGTCAGGACTCTGTATGGTAGAGGAGCGCCATCTTTGGAATGCTGAGGTTGGACATTTGTTCTATTATAAAAAAGCCTGAAATGCTCTTGTTTCTAAGCTTCACTCAGAGGTCCTCGGCAAATCCAGTGAAACAATCTCCCGGGCTCAGAAGTATAATATTCCTCAAGTTACACATGAGAACAAATATCCACATACAAAAAGCATAATTCTTTTAAAAAACAATCAGCTAAACTTTTCCCAGAGAAAAACACCAAAAAAAGGTCACTGGAAACATAGGTCAGATCTTGCAAATTTTATCTTTTCTGAAAGTTATAAGATTGGAACTGCACAAAATTCTAATAAAATGTCTTATTACCTGCAAGCTGGCAACTTACCACGCAATGGACAAGAATGCTGAAGGGGATCCAAAATATCAAGGAGAAAACCAGGACGGAACCTACGATGTTGTCTGCCAAAAACTTCCCTGTGAACAATTCCAAACAGTGAATGTTCTGATCAGTACTTTAGACACTCAACATTAAATGCTCTTAGCATATTACCATTGTGTCAAATGCCACAGACAGCTGGCCAGGTGGTAATAATACTGAGGCGGTCCTCAGTAGTGTCGGTGTCACCTATGCTAGCTCCGGCCACCTCCCTGAACCACTGGTGCTCTTCCAGACACAGCCCTGACATACTTGCAGAGAAGAACAGATGATGTCACACAGTGCTCAACAGGATCCCCAGAGTGACTGTGTGAGGGGCTAAGCACAGAGAGGGCTACTACTCGCAACGATGCTTAACAGGACAAAGTTGTTGCTATCCGGGTATTACTTTTGTGACTATAAATTTTGAACCCTACAAGACCGAATACATTGTTGCTTCTGCAAAATCTGAGACCCACTTTTTATTTTGAGGCTCACTTTTAAATAAATGATGCTTATATCAAATAGGATTCAGGTTTACGATCTATAGGACTGGACCATGCTTATGGTATCAGGTGTTCATTTGTTAAAGAAGAAAGTCAGCATTTTGACAAAATACAGACTTTCCCTGTCTGAAAATCGGGCATCCGCACTACACGGGGAGAGCTAGGAGTCCATTTCATCTTAGCTGACAAAAGTTGTTTCAACAAAAGCTGTGAATATTTCCATCTGCTGTTGCAGGATTAGAACATATTAATCCGAAAGCACACTTTTCTCATGTCATCATCGTAACTGGCTCAGTTCCAAGCAAACAGCCACCCAGGGAAATCACCTACCAAAAGTATTGATGCTCAGCTGGTCAATGAAGTCCCAAAATCGCTCAATGACGTCCTGTACTCGCTTCTCACACTTGCCCTATGAAAAGGAAACACACAGTACTGCCC
>NC_048221.1:137828497-137890122 GCF_002007445.2 Ailuropoda melanoleuca | reverse complement strand
GGATCCCCAGAGTGACTGTGTGAGGGGCTAAGCACAGAGAGGGCTACTACTCGCAACGATGCTTAACAGGACAAAGTTGTTGCTATCCGGGTATTACTTTTGTGACTATAAATTTTGAACCCTACAAGACCGAATACATTGTTGCTTCTGCAAAATCTGAGACCCACTTTTTATTTTGAGGCTCACTTTTAAATAAATGATGCTTTTATCAAATAGGATTCAGGTTTACGATCTATAGGACTGGACCATGCTTATGGTATCAGGTGTTCATTTGTTAAAGAAGAAAGTCAGCATTTTGACAAAATACAGACTTTCCCTGTCTGAAAATCGGGCATCCGCACTACACGGGGAGAGCTAGGAGTCCATTTCATCTTAGCTGACAAAAGTTGTTTCAACAAAAGCTGTGAATATTTCCATCTGCTGTTGCAGGATTAGAACATATTAATCCGAAAGCACACTTTTCTCATGTCATCATCGTAACTGGCTCAGTTCCAAGCAAACAGCCACCCAGGGAAATCACCTACCAAAAGTATTGATGCTCAGCTGGTCAATGAAGTCCCAAAATCGCTCGATGACGTCCTGTACTCGCTTCTCACACTTGCCCTATGAAAAGGAAACACACAGTACTGCCCCGAGAAGTGCTGCATTTAGCAGCAGCCTGGCGGCATACAAATAACGGATGTGAAAAGGCTTCATTAAATCAAACCCTCAGAGGACCCATTTTTTGACACAGGACCTAAGAAAGGAGGACACACCTGTATACTGACACTTCCACAATAAGTCCGTTTTTACACGTGAATTTAGAATTCCCAGGAAACGAAACTCGAGAAAACCAATTTTAAGACGAGGTCCTCTAGCAAGACCTCTACTGACCACACACACACACACACGCGCACACATGCGTGCGCACACACACGCGTGCAGTGAGCAGGAGGAACCTAACTGGACTGCCCAGGGAAGCCGGCCTAACCCCTCTAAATTCTCTTCTGTGGCTCTTCGGGAATAGAAGGTGTTTCTCTAGAGAACAAGAGGGTCTAATGCAGGTGCGTCAAGCCACCTCTTGGTCTTTCCTGTATCAGCACTGGTTTCAAAATCAAAACTTGTGATTTCACAATCTTAGTCAATTTTATAATTAGTCTAGAAAACCAAGTAATTAACACTGCCTAAAACGAACAAGCTTTACCAAAAAGGCCCCCTAGGTCCCACCCAGTCACTGGACTCGGGGTCCCCTGCTCTAGAGATAGTGCACTCCAGTTTCCCAAGAGCACCTGGCCGCCTCCCCCGGATGGCCGTGCACACGAGAGCAAGCAGTGGGTTATGAAAGCGTGGCAGGACTCCTTCCGCTGGCAAAATCAAGTCTTTACAATATCAAAACTGCCTGTCTGGCTGTTGCAGAAAAAGCTGCCCATAAGTAAGCACTCACATTCATGTCGCAGAAGCCCACCGTACAGGGCTTTCCTTTCCTCAAGAATAAGTTCTTCTGTTCCGCATCCACGTAGGGCACACACCGGCCTGAGGGGTCCCTGCAGCACACTTTGCACGAGTTGTCAGTTTCTGGAACAGAATCAGGGAATGTAGGGCAGCTGGAGTGCAGACACGACGCTCCTGCTTCCCTCCTCTCCTCCCCACCCCGCTCCCAACGGGGAAAGAAATGCATTTATTTTTCATTTCGATAGCAAACTATCCCTCATTCACCCCCAAAGACTAACTTCTGAGTTCAGGTTCCTTGATCCTTAGAGAGGCCACAAGGTAAAAACAAGTGACACCAACGAGTTTCCTTCAACAGATTAAAAGCCAAATTATTCTACTTCAACTCCTTTACGATACTCAACGTTCCCTTCATGCCGACATTCTTATTACACTGCCAATTTCAACCCTTGGCATCTCAGTTTCAAATACACCCTTGGAGAACCAAGGCTCTAGCGAGAACCAGCACAGCTTCAACAGAACAGCCTGGGGCAGATGGAGGGAGAGGCCGTGTGATGTGAGCACAGCGGCCAAAACCAAGATGCCCTCCATCTAGACCTACCGCCCACAGCACGTGGGGTCATAGAACCAACTGGGCACCACATAAGCCTCGTGGCACACACACCAACTGCAGAAATGCCCGAAAAGTCAACTGGCAACATAACTCGGGACAGTATGTGACCCAGAAGTAGTCCACAGTTACACTTACTTGGGAGAAACTGAAATCAACTAGAACACAAAAACCAGCAAAACCGCTTTAATGGGAAAAGAAAAACCTTTTCATCATTCATTGATGAAGCATTTCCTGGGCATTTACAATGTGTCTCTCCAAGGCATCGCAAGCCCCCTGCCGCTCCCTCGGGAAATCACTTACTTGGCATCTACCGTGTGTTAGCTTCCATATTTACTCGCTCCCCTGGAAGAGCCGCTGCCTCCGCCGTATGCACGGGGAGTTCCTGACCTAATGGCTCTGGCTGCTGGGTTGTTTTGAACGCAACAGAACCCTCCTGGGGGGAGGCAGGTGGGAAGCTTGGAGCCTAGTCAGTCCCCGAGGTCCCTTCTCAGACCCAGGAGCTCCAAACATAGAAGGTGGAAACCTGAGGACAAGTCTAAGAGGCCAGCATGATGTCACCAACCATCGCTAAGCGAGGCCCCTGCCCCAGACATCTGGCAGGGAGACAGGGCAGCAGGCTCAGCGCTGGTGACAATAACAAACTCCGTGACAGACAGGGCCAGACCCTGGAACCAGCTCGGCCCCGCCGTAGTCCTGAAGGAACGTCTGCATTCACTGAGGGTAAGCAGCAGCCGGCTCCTGCTGCGTTCACAGTGTGTAGACACAGCGGGCGGGGCACAGTGAGGACAGACCTCCATCTACCCACTCAGCCTCTCCCAGCCCTCAGCCGGCCACATGGTCTGAAAATGGAGCAAGAAGGAAGACTGACAGGCCAGTTTTCACACACAAGACAGGTGCCAGGATCTGAATCCGGAGAGCTGTCACAGACCACCCTGCCCTTCCCCAACCCTGGCTGCATTCTTATCACCGCCCCGGCCAGCAGCGAGCAGCCTGTATTGCTGGGCCCCCCGAGGGAGGGACAGGGCCTGGCAGACACAGACTGTCTCCCCTCCTGCTGCAAAGACGCAGCACGAACGTGTGCTCACCGTTACACGCACAGGACTCCAGCTGCTGCTCCCGCTCACAGAAGGGAACGCACTTCCCGTCTTTACACTTGCCGAGATCCAAGCACACCGTGTCATCTGCAGCATTGCCAGGAGGGGGGCACTCACTGCTGTTACCTGGAAGCACGCAGTAAGCACACAGGTCACCACGGGTCACATGGCCAGCAGTCCTACAGGGGCAGGCCTCTGATTCTCACAAACGTTAGCACCACACTTCACAAAGAGTGAAAAGTGACCCGGGAGCAGGACGCCAGTGGCTCACATCCACTCAGCCGATAAGCATCGAGTGCCTGGCTGGGTACCCTGCCCTGCGTGGTGCGGGTCCCCGTGCTCCCAAACCACCCCTCAGCCACTATTTAACATTTTGCTTTTACCTTTTTATGGTGAAACAGAACTACATGTAACAGAGTATGTACATATATAATATCTACAAAGCAGACATTACAGCCGCCCCTTGAACTGAAAATCAAGCTCTGCAGGAAGGCTCATGGCAGCGGCTGGCCAGGCTCCTCCAACCTCACCCACGGCCACTCCTGAGCCCCCACCTCAGCCGGCCTCCAATGTCCTCACCTCTCCAGGGTCTCTCCCTCGGAACTGTAACTATGCTGTTCGGTTTACCTGGAATGTTCTCGTTTCCACCTTGGAGGGCACTGGTTGGCTTTTTCTCACCCTTCGATCTCGCTCAAAGACCTCCCTCAGACCTCCTGAGGCCGTACTTTCACCCCACGACGCTCCCCTGCTACAGCTACTCCTCTCCTTCAAGCACACACTTTGCAATTTACATCTTTTTTTTTCTTTTTTTAAAGTAGGCTCCACACCCAGCAAGGATCCCAAAGCAGGGCTCGAATTCACAACCCTGAGATCAAGATCTGAGCTGAAGGGCACCTGGCTCAGTCAGTTAAGCATCTGCCTTCAGCTCAGGTCATGGTCCCAGAGTCCTGGGACTGAGCCCCACATTGAGCTCCCTGCTCAGTGGGGAGCCTGCTTCTCCCTCTCCCGCCACCCCTGCCCCCCACTTGTGTGTTCTCTGTCAAATAAATAAATAAAATCTAAAAAAAAAAAAGACCTGAGCTAAGATCAAGAGTTGGGCACTCAACTGACTGAGCCACCCAGGCACCCCTCAATTTACATCTATGTGATGATGTTTTTGGCTCCCCTCTCACAGACTGGTGGGCTCCATGAGAGCAAAGATCAAATCTATTAATGAATCAAACTTATGTCCAGTCCCTACCACAAACCATAAGTATGCCACAAATATTTCTTAAATGAATCAATGATTCTTCTGGACAAAAGAAAAGCCACAGAAGGATGTTAAATTCAAGTGAAAGGATGGAATGAGGGGCTTATTCTGGAAAATGAGCAACACACGCAGTTAAACATGACCACAAGAAGAGAACTACTACATGCAAACAGCAAACGGTGACCAGAGCTGGAGGCCCGGCCTTCCACCTGACGAATGGGACCCATCCACAGAGTCTGAAAGAACTCGGACTTCAGAGTCACTGGAACAGTGACAGGAAACTTAAAGGAACCGGTCCTGTCTCAAACAAAAGCAGCCTCTTCCATGAAGCACCCAATACAAAACACACCCTAATGCGGGCACACCACACATGCCTCTGGTCTGACGCACCCTTTTACGGCACTGGACGTTCTGTGTCAACAGGACCGGCACGGGACACACCTATCGCCGAAAGCAGGCTGCGGGGGAAGGGCAGCACGCAGGTGAAGGGAGAGGCCGCAGGCATGGTATTCTCGGGGTGGGCTGCTGCCCTGAACTCGTACAAACTGCCTCGTGAGTATGCGCTGAACATCTGCTCTCAGAGCGCTAATACCACAGCCTCAGACACAGAGGAAGCATTAAAAACACAGCGCCACCAGCTCACTGGGCTCTCGAGGCTCGGGGTGCGGCAGACCCAGCAGGCAGATGGAGCTTGTGGCACAGATCGCTGCGCCCGTCCTCAGAGCTGCTGGGGCACTGGGCCGGGGGGTGGGGAGGTGGAGGGAACCAAGAATGTCCACTTCTTGGCTTCCAACGGAGGAGCCTGATGTGGGGCTCGATCCCACAACGCCGGGATCACGCCCTGAGCAGAAGGCAGACGCTTAACGACTGCGCTACCCAGGCGCCCCAAGAATGTCCACTTCTAACAAGGTCCCAGGTGATGCTGATGCTGAGTCCTTCTAATGAGTTTATGTTCTGCTCGCTGCTCCTTCATATAAAATATCAAGGGAACAAAAGGCTATTTGATAAGAACGAATGAATTTTTTCAAATTGCTTTGCTTATACTTATTTAAGAACATTGTTCTGAATCTGCTTTATTATTAAAATAAAGACTGAAACATAGAGCACAGCTAGAAACTGTGTGAAGCTTGACTGAGACGTTCCAGCTCCTGGCAAGTGGCAAACTGCGGTCATGCGGACCGATCTCAGGATGTAAGTCACGAGTGGCATCTTATAAAATGCATATTGAAAAGCCAAAGGAAAAACCAAACTGAGACAAAGCTTCACGAGGAATCAAAAAGACAAGCGTTGCTGAGGATGTGGACACACAGCAGCCTTGGCCACTGCCAGCGGGAATGTAAAATGGCGCAGGCCCTGGGGAAACAGCCTAAGCAGCACCTCAAACAGAACAGTTACCGCATGACCCAGCAATTCTGCTCCTGGGTCTAGACAGGGGAAAGACACATACGACCACCCAAAATCTTGCACAGAAATGTCTGCAGCAGTGTTATTCATCATCAGAAAGTGGAAATAATCTGAAAGTCCATCAACTGATGAACAAATGAAACAAAATGTGGCCCATCCTAACACACCGGGCGATCACTCGGCAATCAGAACAAATGAAGTCCTGCTTCACGCTATGGCACGGATGAATCTTGAAAACGTGATTCTGACAGAAAGAAGACAGCTGCAAAGGGCCATGTACTATAGGATTCCATATAAAGGAAATGTCCAGAACAGGCAAATACACAGAGACAAAAAGTAGATTACTGGCTGTCTGGGGTTTGGGGGGGATGAGGGGATTCAGCAATGGCTACAGGACACAGGTTTCTTTTTGAGGTGATGAAAATGTTCTAACACTGTGCTGGTAGTTGTACACACGAACACCTTAGAAACCACTAACCTTACACTTTAAAATGGGGAAACAGGGCGCCTGGGTGGCTCAGTCGGTTAAGCGTCTGCCTTCGGCACAGGTCATGATCCCAGGGTCTTGGGATCAAGGCCCGGCATGCGGCTCCCTGCCCAGCAGGGAGTTGGCTTCTCCCTCTCCCTCGGCCCCTCCTCCCCACTCATGCGTGGGCTCGCTCTAAGAAAATCTTTAAAAAAACAAATAAATAAATGGGTGAACAATATGCTATATTAACTGAATCTAATAAAGCTGTTAAGAAAACCATACCAACCAACCAAAAAACCCAGAAAGATAGAAAAATAAAAGAATGGGAGAGATACACCAGACAAATAGGAACCAAAAAAATCTGGGATAGCGGACTATTAACTAAAATAAGTAAGTAAAAAAAAAAAATCACAAAGGTCGAAAAGCAACATTACATTCTGGTAAACAAAGAGCAGATCAAGAAAATGTAGAGACTATGTCCAGTTATGTACCTAAAAGCAGAGCTTCGAAAATCTTCTAGGAACTGACAGAATTTGGAAAATATGCACAGTCAATATAAAGATTAGCTCTAGACGGATTAAAGTCCTAAATGTAAAAGGTAAAATTATGAACCTAACAGAAAAAGCTGTGGGAAAGATCTCTGTAACTGTCCACAATTCAAAAAAATACATATACACCCCACACTGGCAAGATATGATTACATTAAAATTAAAGTTTCTGTTCCAAGGACAACAGGAGGAAGGTGTATGCAACTTTTAAACCAATCAAATTATCATACAATAACTCCTCCAAATCAACAACAGCAAGAAGACATGAAACCCAATTTTTAAAAACGGACCAAATCGAGGCACCCTGTTGGCTGGCTCCGGTTCAGTTGTTAGAGCAGGCGACTCTTTTTTTTTTTTCTTAGATTTATTTGAGAGAGAGAAAGCACAACAGTGCACAAGAGGATGCATGATCGGGGGTAGGAGCAGAGGGAGAGAGAGAATCTCAGACTTCCTGCTGAGCACAGAGCCCAGCATGGGGCTCAGTCCCACAACGCTGAGATTGTGACCTGAGCCAAAACCAAGAGAGCTGAACCACCCAGGCGCCCCAGAACATGCAGCTCTTGATCTTAGGGTTGTGAGTTCAAGCCCCATGTAGGGCACAGAGACTACTTTAAACAAATAAATAATAATTTTTAAAAAGGACCGAATATATGAACTGGCTATTCATAAAAGGAAAAATCTCAACGGCTAACAGATAAAGGGAGATGTTCAAGAAACATGCAAATACAGAGAACAGATCACTCAACAGATTGGCAAAAAAATAAAGACCATCTGGGTAACAGGGAGGGTTGACAAGGACACTGGAATGCGGGAGTCTGCACACATGACGGACGCACCAGGACCGCTATTCTAGAGATCAACGCAGGGCTGCTTTCTATGAGCAAGCAATTCCGCTCCTCCACGTGCACCCAGGAAACCCTTACCACACCTGGAAGAGGCGTGGGAGACCGTCTGTCGCAGTCCTATCTGCGGTATCCAGAAGATGAAGGCAATCCAAGCCATCACTTAGTGAACAGATGAGTACAATACACTTCGTCACACAAGTAAACTCAGCAGGTGCCCTAAACAATGAACTATGTACAGACATGGATACAGACAAAGACAGACGGCACAACAGAGATGATTCATAAAAACACAGCACTGAGTTTAAAAAAAGATCTAAAGTAGAGTATTATCCTGGCCTGTTAAAAACACATATACACAAAAAAACACTATATTATCTTTCAAGGAAATACACATACCCAGGCAAATATTAAACGCATTATAGCGCAGCCTGTAAGAGGAATGAGGTGATGGGAACAAAGTGGACGAAAGGCAAGTAGTAAGAAAGAAAGCAGGACGGGTCCGGCACTGATCACTGGGAAGTGCATCTCGAACTAAGGAGTATGACTGGGAAGACTGTTTTCATCTGAACGAAAAACAGTGTTGTTTCAAACATACACATACTCACCTGAGCAAAGCATCCCAAGAGAAGCAGCAGCAGGACTCACCTGTGCAGTAAGACACGCCTTTGCAAGTAGCATTAATAGCCTCTTGGCACTTCTTCTGGGCAGTCTCGAACTGACAGTTTTTACAGCAAGGGCTGTTCCTATCACTGCAGAGGTAGAGCAGACCCAGTTCCAGTCAAACGTCAGTCCCACAGCAAACACTACGGTCATGACACAGGGCCCTGAAGATGGCAGGGAAGGCCTCCCGGCTGGGCCACCCAGACACCAGCCCACCTGCCTACACTCTGTCCGCGCTTCCTACTGCGGCCTGAGGCAGCAGAGACGTAGGCAGGAAGTGCAGAAAGGTCTGAGGGGACTCAGCCTTAGAACATCTTGGTGTCCTTGGTTTTTATTAATACAGTAATTTTAAAAAAGAGAGAAAAGAAAAGGAAAAAAAAAAAGGAAGACATGGGCCTGCAAGGCCATCCACGGAGAGGAAACTAGGCAGCCAGAGTCCTAGTTCCCATCAGTACCTACGACGACAATACGCATCTGCTTCTCACCATAAACTCAAGCTTTCCTTCTAAACTAAGCCAGCACCAGCCAGCAACATGGAAACATCGGTACCTTCGAATTTGTAACCTGCTTCCTCTGCATTTAGCGTATGCCATTAAACAGTATTCTCCAACACTGTTTACTGCATAGAATGCAATAGAAACACAAAAATTTAGATCTCAGGACTGTCACTGACTGGGTCTAAGATCTTGTCGCTATAAAAGAATGCAGCTGCGAACATCCTCATTTAATCACCCCTCGCATCTCCTTAGAAAAGACCCTGACCTGTGGGATCCTGAATCAAAACATCTACAAGATTAAAGATTTTGTGACATAAAGTCACACTGCATCCCAGAAAGCAGTTTTCCTGCTGTAAAGGACGAAGAGAGACAAACATGCCCACGCAACACCGCCCCCTTCCCGACTCTCAGGCCCCGAGCTCACCTGCACTGCACGCCCGCCCTGAGCATGCAGTCACTGCTACAGCACGTGTCGTTGTTCAGGTACATGATGCCCGGGTCGCACTCCTCTCCTTCGTCCACCCTGGAGTTCCCACACACCTTGTTGCTTCGCTCTTGAAAACACTCCTGGGCCTTACTTTCAATGGTCTTATAGATGGACTGCTTACTGCAGTTTGAAAACATCTTACAAGAGAAAAGGCCACAAAGGAACCAAAAGAACAATACGTCATTCCCACGTAGTGTTTGTGTTTCTTCTCTACAGACAAACTCTTACTCTAACAGCCATAATCAAAGCCACCTTGAAGGTCTGTCAAATTCCATCACCATCACCTCAAAAGGCCAGGTATACGGAATCAAGTTGTCCCCTGCAGTAGGGTGCCCAAAAGCTGGTGTGAATTTGGTCAAGAGTCTAGCATTCTTCCCAGGCAAGTTGTACAAACACTGAGACCACGCATCCCAGCCAGGTCCGTCAAGAGGACCCATGCCCCAGCCCCACCAGACCCTTGGCTGGCACCCGGCGCTGCTGCAGTGACGGCGAAAAGGTGGCATGCGCCATCACCCTCCTGGACATGAGGATTCTGGGATGGAAAACGGAGTCTCTCTCTGATTTACTTCCTTCTCTTTTCCCTGGCTGTGTATACGAATGACCCATGTTCCAAGTTTTTAAATAGATGAGCATAGGGGCGCCTGGGTGGCACAGCGGTTAAGCGTCTGCCTTCGGCTCAGGGCGTGATCCGGCATTATGGGATCGAGCCCCACATCAGGCTCCTATGCTGTGAGCCTGCTTCTTTCCTCTCCCTCTCCCCCTGCTTGTGTTCCCTCTCTCGCTGGCTGTCTCTATCTCTGTCGAATAAATAAAATCTTTAAAAAAAAAAAATAGATGAGCATAGTAAGAGGTAGGATATTACATATCATCTATTAAAAGATAAAAATCCAAATTGTTACCTAAACATTCACATGGGTCTCCATGAT
Organism: Ailuropoda melanoleuca; assembly: GCF_002007445.2. NCBI lineage: Eukaryota > Metazoa > Chordata > Mammalia > Carnivora > Ursidae > Ailuropoda > Ailuropoda melanoleuca. The sequence continues at coordinate 137,879,902 of NC_048221.1, read as the reverse complement.
TTTAAGTTTGAGATTTCTACAGGTGACCAATGTCCCACAGGAAGCCTCTACCCTAGCTTCTCCAGTTGCAATACAGAACCAGGGAAATGGCTTCCTGATAAATTTGGGGATTTTTACCAGGAGCTCTGAAATGGAGTCCATTTCCGAAACCATCTGAAATTAGCAAGACGGGGAGTAAGAGACTTGAGGAAAACTTGTGCAGTGATTTCTTGTGGCAGGGTCTCCACAATTGCTGCACAGTTGCTAAAATGGCTTCACTTTTGCCCCAGACGAGAGCCAGGAAGCCCCTGAGGAGCAGAGAGCACAGGACCCTCCCCAAAGGTAACTGTGATCGTTGATCAGATACGGAAAGGATTACTTTTAGAATGGTATTTAAATTTATCACCCTACACAGAAAATACTAAATGGTCTTGTTTTTTTCTTAAGGATCTTCCCATTTATTCTAGGGTAAAGATATTTAAGGGGTCTGGTTATTTCAGTCTAGGCCTCGGGCAGTTAGAATTTGCTGGGTTTACTCACGAGCACTGCAGATTCATGAACTCAATTTTAACAGTTCACTCATGGGAGATCAGATGCTAAGAAATTAGAATTCACACTGAAGCAGCGAGAAGCCTCCTCACTAACTTATCAGAGTCACACCCCGAGTGGCGGGGCCCTTGGGCAGAGTGAAGAGGAACGTGGTTTTCACGCTCCCTGAAGACCTCTGGCCTTCTCTTTGCACCCTTCCCACACTCTCTCCTCTTATGCCAACAAACCCTCCTACGAGCTCACTCCCCTGGCACCATCTGACCACAGCGAGGCCGAGGCACATCACTGCTCAGCAGCTCCTCTGTGGGAGGTGCCAGCCCGGTCGGTCAAGGTCAAGGAAACTGGAGCGCTTTTTACCTAGTTACAAACATTTTTATTAAGGAATTCATTTAAAATGTAGATTAGAAGACACCCAGTATCTTTTTACAAGAAAATCACTACTTGGGTAAACCAAACAAATAGAAAAGACACTAAATATGATGTGCTTAGGACAAAATAAATAAATGGAGAAAATTGTCCTTTTTTGATAAAGTAGCACTTTCCTTTTCTTGTCCCGCACTTTTTATTTAAGTAAGCTACACATCCAACATGGGGCTTGGACTCACACCCCTGAGATCAAGAGTCATGTGCTCTACTGACTGAACCAGCCAGGAGCCCCAAGAGTTATCTGTTTTATTCTTTTTTTAAAAAAAGTAAGCTCTATGCTCAATGTGGATAGACTGCCACTTCCTAAATTTATTTTTTTTTTAAGATTTTATTTATTTGAGAGAGTGAGCAGGGGGCGGGGCAGAGGGAGAAGCAGAATCTCCGCTAAGCAGGGAGCCCAATGCAGGGCTCGATCCCAGGACTCCAGGGGATCATGACCTGAGCCAAAAGCAGACGCTTAACCGACTGAGCCACCCAGATGCCTCCACTTCCTGAATTTAAAAAAAAAAAAAAAAAAAAAAAAGGCTCTGGCCAGGCACTAGTCTCCTTAGAAGTCATTACAAGGCCATGGAAGAGCTCACAGGGAAATTTCACTAAGGAGAACTTGCAGAGGAAGAGTCTGTAAAGTAAGACAACTTCCCCCAAAGTATTCACACCATCCTCATAACAAAGCAGCAAATGACTACAGAGTGCACTGTCTAATACTACAGCCAGGAGCCAAATGTGGATATCTCAATTTCTTTTTCCTCATCACATACTTCATACTTTTTATTATAGAAATGTTCACACAGCTGCAAAATGGACAGAGCAGTCTTGTGAACACCCATATGCCCCTTACCAGCTTCAACAATGATCAACTCATGGCTTCCTAACTCCTCTGTACCCTCACCACTTCCCCTCTGCTCTCAATATTGGGTTGTTGTTTGCTTTTTAATAGCTTTATTAAGGCATATTTTACATATCACAAAATTCACCCATTTCTAGTGTCCAAGTCAGTGATTTCCAGTAACTTTACCAAGTGGTACAGCCATCACCATAAATGAGTTTGTGGACATGTTCTTGTCCCAATAAGGTCCCTCATGTCCTTTTACAGTTAATTCCCATTCCCAGCTCCAGCCCCAGGCAATCACTATTGAATTTATATAAAATAAAATTTAAGAAGAATAAAATGAATAAAACAAAATTTAAAATTCAGTTACTTGGTCTCTCCAGTCACATCTGGAGTGCTCAATAGCTACCTGTGGCTAGCGGCTGCTGTATTAACATAGAATGTTTCCATCATCCAAGAACCTTCTACAGAATAGCACTGAGCTACAATGTACATGATTAGAAATGCAGAGACAGGGGTGCATGGGTGGTTCAGTCAGTTAAGCTTCTGACCCTTGCTTTTGGCTCAGGTCACAATCTCAGAGTTGTGAGACTGAGCCCTGTGTAGGGCTCCATGGGGAGTCTGCTTGAGATTCTTTCTCTCCCTCTGCCCCTCATCCCACTCGTGAGCACGTTCTCTCTCCCTCTCTCAAAATAAATCAATCATTAAAAAAACAAAATGAGGGGCGCCTGGGTGGCTCAGTCGTTAAGCGTCTGCCTTCGGCTCAGGGCCTGATCCCAGGATGCTGGGATCGAGCCCCGCATCAGGCTCCCCACTCAATGGGAAGCCTGCTTCTCCGTCTCCCACTACCCCATTTGTGTTCCCTCTCTCGCTGGCTGTCTCTCTCTCCGTCAAATAAACAAATAAAATCTTAAAAAAAAAAAAAAAAAAAGAAACGCAGAGACAACTCTGAAAAACAGTGGAAAATTCAACAGGGTATGTGACAAGTCTGAAGAACAGGCAAACAAGGTGTGCAGAGCGCCTCAGGCGCAAGCCGTCAAGCAGAGGAAGTAGAAAACTTAAGGTGCAAAGCCACCTTAACAGCCAAGGAAAAAGATGACAAAAAGAACACGAGAAAGAAACTTCCAAAAGCAGCGTCAGGGCCAGGAAAACACAAAAGTAATCCCTTCCTCTAGCTCCGTGCCAGGCTTTAAAGAGCCACGGCCTGGCTCTGAAAAGGAATCAGGAGAGCTACTTTGCCATCCTTCCCGCTCAGAGTCAGCCCTCTCTAACTTGGCAGCAACACCAGTACATTCTCCTCATGATGCTTTGCTGCTTGGCTTCAAGTGAAATGCACCAGCCAGACGCCTGTGAACACTTCCAGGTCAGACTCTAAGAGTCAGTTGTAGCCACTCTTAACGGTTCCCCCTGGGACTTGTGTACTCTCAGAGACCCCTGGTAGCAAACTGTTCATTTATTTTCTCAACAAATTACTACGTGCCAGGTACCCTGCAAGGCACTGGAGACAGACCTGTGAACAAGACAAGCGAGGGCCTTTCCCACGGGAGGTTTGTAGTCTGGCAAATTATGTATTTTGTTGCAAAAGTTTATGAAAACATGCAAATTAAGTAGAGTTAAAAGAACAACAGCTTGTATAAGAAATGACATGAAATTTCTGGGGCGCCTAGATGGCTTAGTTGGTTAAGCGTCTGCCTTTGGCTCAGGTCATGATCCTGGGGTCTAGGATCGAGTCCCGCATCAGGCGTCCTGCTCAGCAGGGAACCTGCTTCTCCCTCTACCCCTGCTGCTCCCCCTGCTTGTGCTTTCTTGCTGTCAAACAAATAAAATCTTAAAAAAAAGAAAGAAATGGTATGAAATTTTTAACTTGCACCAGACCTTGCCATTTAGAACTCCAACACGAGCCATTACTATCACTAATTTTCCATAGAGCCCCAATCAACATAATTAATTTTGACAGCTTCGATGGATCATATTTCACTCTAAAACACACAACCAAGTTTAATGGTACTTCATAATTTGCAGTTCCATCTGTGGAATGGAAGGCTTTTCTGAGCTCTCATTATAATTAAACATAGTCTCTTTCCTTCCTAGCCTAAAAAAGCTCCAAAAGATACATACCTTATTGTTCTCATGATCTCCACTCACAGCGATGGGATACATAACGTATTTTCCTCCCTGGTCCTCATTTGGGGCGCATTCCGCTAGGCCATCCGGATCATGTTCTGCTCCAAAATTGTGTCCCAATTCATGAGTTGTTACCAGGTCAGCTTCCTTAAAGGACCATGCAAAGAAAACATAATGAATTAATATCCAATCATCAGCTGCTCTGGCCAGCTAGGACCTGCTTTTCTTAAATGGGGTCCTGATTAATGCAATCAACAAGAGAACAGCAGTAGGACTGTGGGAGTTGGGAGTGTACAGACTGAAGGGCCCAACACAGTGGGCTAACAAACGTATACCAAGTATAACGTCGTAGCAAAACTACCAGTGTATCAGAAACTAGTATTTCTTATTAATATCCACTCTCCCCTTCTTCCTTAAAAAATCCTAATCCTGCTCAGGTTGGCAATGTACTCTGTTAAAATAGCCACCTTCCCATATTTCTCTGAAGGCAGGTCAGTCACATGACCAATTCTGTCCAGTGAGATATAAACAGAAGCCAGGGGGTAGGACTTCCAGGGTTTTGTTTTTCTGTTGTTTTTTGTTGTTGTTGTTGTTTTAACAAGGGACAGAAGAGGCTCTGTCCTCCTTTCTGCAACACAGAAGAGAACGATCTTGTGAGCAGAGGACAAGCATGAGGACAAAGGCCTGGGCTCAGGGGGGCTGACTGAAAACTGGGAAGATCCTGGCTCCCTGAGAGCATCACTAAGCAGCTGCAGCACCCACAGGATGCTATCCATGACCTTTTGTTGACTGAAGCAAATACACCTCTTATTTAAGTCGCTGTTTGTCGCATTTTCAGTTGTACGGATTTGTTAAATGTACCGACACATTCCTAATGGATAAACCCGGGCAAAAACAAGATCCTAAAATCTTCTAGAGGAAAAAAAGGTCACATTCAAAGGATAAAAAATCAGAATGACTTCGAATTCTAACAGTAACACAAAACACCAGAAGACAATGGAGAAATGCCTACAAATGCTGAGAAAATTTAATTATCAATCAAGTTTAAGAGTAGGGTAAAGACATTTTCATATATGCAAAAATCTCAATTTGCCTCTCATGTACCCTTTTCTTAGGAAGCTCCTGGAAGATACGACACCAAAATGATGGTATAAATCAAGAAAGAGAAAGAACAGGGGTGCCTGGGTGACTCAGTTAAGTGTCTGCCTTCATTTCAGGTCATGACCAAGGAGTCCCAGTATCAAGCCCTGCATGGGGTTCCCAGCTTGGCGGGGAGTCTGTTTCTCCCTCTTACACCCCCCCCGCCACTCGATCTCACAAATAAATTCTTTAAAAAAAAAAAAAGAAAGAAAAGAAAGAAAGAACATGAGGTCCAGGAAATGAGGGAGTTTAGGAGGTCTTCAAATGACAGCTACATTGCAGGACTGGGAGCCAAGTAGCCTACAGAGAAACCACAGGATGAAGGGCTCTGGGAGGGGTGTCTTCAGGAAAAACAATGACCCTGATGGGTCTCAAAAGAAATCTCACAGGTAGCTTTTTATCTTTTTCTTTATATTTTTTATTTTCACATTTCCCACCAAAACACATGCATTTTTTTAGGCAGAAACAAACAAACAAAAGCATGTATTACTTTTTTAAAAGATACCTACATAAATACATATAGCTCAGGGTCCACTACAGTAAACTAAAAAATCTTTTCTTTTAAAACATAAGAGAACATACCTTTGTAAGGATGGTTTTACCATAATTTTTTGTGCTCGTCAAACCACTATTCAAATAGATATTCTTCTTTCCAATTGGACTATAATAAGCTAGAGGACAAAGGAAACACAGACAAATTGCTTATTTTATACTGGATTACAATATAATCTAATCAGTCTGCCATTCTCACATATCCACACAACAAATGGAAAACTTACCCTTTGGGCAAACACCTCCATGACTATTTGCTCTGGGAGAACCAACATAAGCTAACCCAAGAGTGCCCATATCAAAGTCTTGATAGGTGAAAAGATGTGCCAGGCAGACTTTAGATGCTTCTTCAGCTATATCAAAGCTAAATTGCTTTAAGAAAAAAAAGTATTCTTAATTAGATTAACAATTACATCAGACTAAAAGATGTTTCAACCAGACACAGGAGAACAACACCATATGACTAACTGCAGCTCTACACCAGCAACCCCAAAGTTGTGCGGCACAACGCTCCTCGTGTGCAATTTCCACCCACTTCTAGAGGTAAGAAGTGGGCTACCATCTAGTCAGGGAGGGGGATGGGACAGGGAAGAACTTGGGAGCTTTTCACAGCAGTTCAAAACCGAGAGGGCTGGTGTGAAGCCATGCAGCCCAGCCCTGGAGACATTCCAATTTTGTAAGTCCCAGTGATTGGACACTCCTTCCAGGGGATGTCAGCACCTAATACCAAATAGATCCCTCTGAAGTATTTTAAGGGCCCTATTAGTTTGGTTTTGGTTTATTTTGAGTAATCTCTACAGCCAACATGGGGCTCGATATCACAACACGAAGATCAAGAGTCACATGCTCTTCCGACTGAGCCAGCCAGGCACCCAGGGTTTTTGTTTAAGTTTGCTTTGGTTTTCCAGCCTCCAGAACCGTGAGAAATAAATTTCTGCTATTTAAGCCGCCAGTTCGTGGTGTTTTGTGACTGGCAGCCCCAGCAGCCTAACACCCTTGCTGAGCCTCTTCAGACGTGAACAGTGCGGTCTCAAGCTCTGGCCTGGCGGCGTTTCACGGCAGAGAAGGCACATAGAGTCCTAAACACATGTAGCATTCTGTGCATCTCAACCTGGATAAAGAGTTGGTAGTATCCTTTAACTTCATTCAAGCTTCGAAAACTTCACTTTTGCCTTGTGAGACTTGTGAGCCACACTGTGCGTGGACTAACCCATGGAAACCATAGATAAGTAAGTGTGGTTACAAGCTGCTGAATTTGCGTAACTTGTTAGAGCAGCCATAGGAAACCAATACGCTTACTAACATATTACTTCACAGAAAGTGATTTTACAACAGAGCAATCGCATACACAAACTCGAGACACTGAAATATGTGGCAAAAAGGATCAATCATACCCTGTGGAGGCAAGAATCATATGGCATAGAATGTTTAGGCTATCTTCAGATTTATTATAACACAGTCACAAACATTTTTAAATCCTATAAAAAAAAAACTTTCATGTCTTCAAGTTATATTTCTACTTATATATTTTCATACTGTTTGACAATTACTGACCTATGAAATGTACCAGCAAGTTTCAAAAAAACCTGAACAAAATGGTGTGCAAAAAATGTTTATATTGAGTATATACTTTCCAAAGTCCCAATATTTCAACTAGATTCTCAGAGATACTAAGGTCAAGAAGCACCGCTTTCCTGCATTTTTCGTTTTCACAACTTTTTGGTCCATTTTGCTGTCTGCCCTGCTGCAGGGGTGAGGTCACTGCTGGATTAGCTGGGGTGAACTGCTCCTGGTTCTCAATTACCTTTCTCAGTGCGCCCCTTCACTGATGCAGACACGCCCCATGCCCGAGAAACCACAAAGGGTGCCAAACAGAATCATGTCCAGGACCACCTACCTCCAGCAACATCTTCACATCCCAAGCATCCTTTTCTTCATTTGGGTAACTTTTTGCCATGTTATAGTGCCTTTCACCAGGTTTCACCTCTTGTGGAGACTTGAGAATGCGGATCTATACTTAAAGAGACAATATACTTAGAACACTTCAGAAAAAAGTCACAAGACTAAAATAATACTGCACTATTTTAACTATTCAAAATAAGATCATCTACCATTATAGAAAAATTTTTTAAAACCAAAATTCCATAAAATTCTTCAGCTCTAATATTCATTTAAAAACACTGAGAAGCACATGGTATGGAAAACATGTATGTCAGTGAATTATTTATCAATTTATAAATGTACTCCTTAACTCTTATTTCCTCTAGATTTAGTGTGACAAAATGAGAACTTGGGTTCCCTGAGCCTAAAATTTTTACTCCAACTACAATGATACAGAGACACAGAACAATTAGATGACCGTCACTGCACCCCACAGAAATAAAAGATTATAAAGAACAGGGGCTTTTCCTTGTACATACAGTAAAAATTCATGTTAATCCTGCTGTAATAAAAAAGAAACAAAGGCTTTCCTCCAAAGGAGATGAAACATTATCGACTGGTGAGTGTGTTTAGGGGAAAGAACAAAGCCATGCTCAGCTCAGCCCTTTCTGGCCTCTCTTCCGGATGTGTCTGCCAGGAGGGGGTGTAATCCTGTCTGCTCTGCCACCACGTGGCCAGCTCACAAGGGAGGGCTCTGCAGCTTTGGTGGCAGGTGGTCAAGATCAATCCTGGGATGATAGACGTCCACTGTGATTGCACATCTAAACCACACCCTCCAATCCATCTATTATTATTATAAAGCCGGTACTTCAATCTCCTGCACTGCACCTATTTTTCCAAGTGGTTCCAACTTCTTAAGGCAAAACGGAGTTTTATTTATTGGTCCCCTAAAACTTGAACGTGATACAGCTATTTTAGACAAGGGAGGCAGCTTTCTATGTACCACAATGGAACAATCACCACCATATTTGCAAAATGAAAAAGCAAGTGCAGAAGAGTAGAGCATACCACCATGTGTCCAATACACACATACACATACACATGCTCTGCATGCACAAAATCTCTCCGGGACAGTACTTATGAAACTTGTGACATGGATGTTTCTGGGGAAAGGGACTGGTTTGACAATAGTAGAGGTTGAAGAGACTTACTTTTCACTGGCTTTTGTACCATGTGTATATATTACCTATTCAAATAATAACTTAAAAGAAAATGCAAAACAGTAAAAGAGAATGGAAAAGGGAAAAACAATTCTCTTAGTTTTATACAAGTACTATAAAAGTTTAACATTTATATAGTATGATGCATGATTTCAAAAGTTTTGTTTCTTAATCTCTAAATTCTATACAACAGAACCTATAAGAATATGGTTAATTTAGTATAAAGAGCCTGGAAAAAACAAGAGACGATAATTTACATATTAAATATCTCTCCAAAGCAATACCCAACTTCAGAAGTCTTTTTAGTTAGTCTTATCAATTTCGAACAATGTTTACTATGAGATATAATTAAGATGACATCAATATACCATTACTGGACATGCTCTATTAACAGATTATTAAAACCAGAAAATTCTGGAGAAAAGAGATCATACTGGTTCTATATGCGTAAATGCCTTGCAATGTACAAAGTATTTCTGAGTAAATTTTCTAAGGATTCAACAATATGTGTCTACATTCTAACTAAAGACATAAAGCATAATCAAAGTAAAACAACAAAGGGAATAAAAACAACATAAATTCAGAAAAAGAAGAGATCACAGCAGCCGAAAAAGGCTTTCCGCCTATAACAAGCCTAAGAACAAAAAACTTCACAATCTGTAAATAATTAATTCAAAAACACTATACAATTTATCAGATTAAAAATCACTGGCATTTGAGAATTTATAAGATTAGAGTCGAAGATCAGTTTTTGGGTTCTGAATACAAGTGACAAATATTTACATCACATCACTCAGCAGAGTAATAAAAGCCACATCCACATCCATTGGTAAATACCTGCTCTATCTGTATTCCATAACCTTTAAAACCTGCGTTGTCCCATGAAGTGTTCCGATAGATGTCATCGACTCGGTCAATAAGCTCTATCTGTGTTTATAAAAGAAAGAGTGAAAGAAAGACATGTGTATGTTTACCACTCTGCAACATAATATAAATTTTGCAGGGATTAAAATGGTCAGTTTAGAGAAAACGCCACTGTAGAAGTTTCCACCAATTACAAAACTAGCATTAAGACATTATTCTTCATCACTGATGACACCAACAATTACTCCTAGCCTCAAGCTTAGAGTATTATTACCAGAATCAAGAAGCGGTATGGTTCATCTCAAATTTTAGGTTATCAATTGCATATGAACCAAAATACCAAGTAACAGGCTTCTAAAAAACTGCCATTCCATTCAACTATAAAAATGAAAGTTAAAAGTCCACCAGTGTACCTACAATTTGCCCTTCTAAGAAGTTGTCCATCTCCACTCCATCTCTGGCAAGAACCTCAGATGCCTCCTCAGAAAGAGGCGAGGGGCAGTGACAGACGCTGCTCAACCTACCCCCGGCCCTTACTGGGCCAAGGCCAGCACCGAGGACCCGGCAGAGAGAGAGAAAGGAGTGAGCTTCCACCGGTTCCCCTTTCTTCTGTCCTCTGCTTTCGGAGGGAGGTAAGGTAGACAGAGAATACTGGGGGAGGAGGAACAAGGGTGACTCCAACTACATAAGAACAAAATGCTCAGTACCCATCTTTTCCTCAAACAGAACATTCTATTGTTCACAAACTGGCTAGATGAGGCTTGTTCTAGCAACTATGAAGCACATTAGAGATCTACAAACTGTTCTTCGCTAAGAAATGCAATTCTTAAAACTAGACCTCTCATTATATTCATATTTATGGTGTAATGAACAAAAAAGTATACTAAGAACCCTTAATACAAAACCCATATTAAAAAAGGAACTTTTTCAGGAAACAGTCTCTCTTACTTAGGAACAAGAATTGCAGTGACTTCACATACTACTCCTACAACCCTCATAATAAATTCTTTCACTTGACATTGGAAGGGGAGGGAAAGAAGGGTGAGGGAGGGTATGAATAAAACACAGAGAACGGAAAAAGCAAGGCAATGAGAAAGGCGTCTTTTGGGGCCTACGCTCTTGGTTCATGAATAGCCATATTCTCTTTTATTCCCTCAACAACAACATTTTGTCAGTGCCAAGATATCATGACGAATGAGATCATACTAACAAAAAATGTCAATGAAATGGGATTCCCTTGGCTTTTCAAATTATGAAAGTAAAGACTCAAAAACCCAGTGTCAATACTTCTGTAATCCTTCCTTAGAATCTTTGCCCTACAGTTAGTTACGACCATAAAAGTCCCATCTACTCCACGAAATTATATTCCAACAGTTAGCTATTTTATGCAACAAAAACCAAACTGACCATCTTCTCTGAAATACACATATAAGCAGAGAACACACACAAGTTCAGACAAATACTTTTTTTTCACTCTGGAGCATCCATCCATCCATCCATGTGTCATGGCCATTATTATAGCAGTGATGTTTTCAAAGAGTTCACTTGAATAAAGAAGGGAGGCCTATGTTACGAGCTCTACATGTTAATACGCATAAAAATTCTAATGTGGAGAAAATATTAGTTCAAAGGTAAAATGGGTTTTCAAAAATTTGAAACTAGAATCTCTACAGAGTAATGTAAGAACCTCAGAGAGCTCCCCATTATTTTACGAAATAACAGAGCAACTGAAACAGATCTCGTCTCATCACATTTCACACCACAGCAGTCTTCTCTTAAATGGAATATGGCTACCTACCTTGATTTTTGTGTCCAGTGACCTGATCCAATATTAGATACTTACTAAGTAATTTGTAGTTGTACTCTCTTCCCCTCTGCCCATGTATCTGTAAAAGCGATGATCTGCTACCACCAACAATTTACACGTGTTCTTCATGGGATTAGGGTCAGCTCTTCTCTTCACCCGACGAACAAGCTCTAATATGAATTTGTATGCACTATTAAATCAAAATTCATCAAAACAAGGAGTTTTTTTTATAGTAACACTTTAAATCTAGCATATTTTTGAAACAAACATCATTTGAGCTTAGTATCCTTAAAGATATCTTCAACCAAAAACAATTTGGAGGAAGACAGAAAAGTAAAAAGTAATATGAGTTTTTAAAATCATGGAATTCAAAACCAAGGAAAAGGGCCTCCTTAATTTTTAAAATCAGGAAACTTTAAAAAATACCTAAAGTAGAACAATCATCTAGTTTATTGTTGGGCTATGAAACTGTCATTTTCTTCTAGAAGTTTACAAATTAAGCAAAGTAATGGTAAAACTATCAAGATAATCAGACATTAAAAATTAGTTTATGGTAATAGGTCCTTTTTCTTATCAAATATCCAATTGAGAATTTATTTATATGCTAAAATGTTAGTCATATTTTCTAAGTTTTCAAAAATGAAGACAGTAGAGTATGTCTCCAAGACAGTTAGGTTTTTAAATGACCCTAAAGTGATCTGTCTGGGGCGCCAGGCTGGCAGAGTCAGTAGAGCGGGCAACTCTTAACCTCAGGGTTGTGAGTTTGAGCCCGACGCTGGGTATGGAGATTACTTTAAAAAATAAAATCTTTGGAATGTCCAGGGTGGCTCAGTCAGTTAAGCGTCTGACTTCAGCTCAGGTCATGCTCAGAGTCCTGGGATAGAGCCCTGCATTGCGGAAAGTCTGCTTTCCCTCTCCCTCACTCTCCCCCTTCTCCCACTCGTGCTCTCTTTCTCTCTCTTAAATACATAAAATTTTAAAAATAAAAAAAATCTTAAACAAAAAGTGATCTGTCCCAAGACTGATAACCTCTTTCTAAACAGCACAGACCTCTCTTGGTAGCAACTAATTTCTTACAAACTTACCTAAACACTGTTTTTCAACAGTATTATTTTGTCATTTCTAAATACCCCAAACAAAAAAATTTTCCTCCTCTCCACACCCATTTAAATATATTATCAATCCTTCTAATATCTATTTACAAAAAAAAGATTTCCCTCAGATCACTCAACTTCCCTTTTCTGTAGACTTTTTCCAATCTTTATTGTTACCATTATTTTCTAGGGTTTTCGGTTCTTACATTATAGGCAAAAGAATGAAAGAAATTTCTGAATAAAACTCTATTTGCAAGTGAAATACTATAATTACTAATCAATTAACAACCACCCCTACTGAAGACATAATGCTTGTTTCTTATTTGATATGTATTTTTAAGTCTTACCATCAGGTGGCTCTCTGTCTACCAGCCCTTTCGGAAGCAACTCTTCATTATCTGCCTTTATATAACCACACACTTGTGGAGACTGGAGACGTGAAACATTCTTGATATCTTCAGATTTATAAACTAGCATTCTTTTGTCTTTAGTATCATTAATTAGTCTCCAAAGTGGCTAAAACAGAAAACGTACATAATTGAGATGCAAAGTATAAGAATTCCTAAATACTCAAAAAAAGAATTCCTAAATACTCAATTCTTACAACATCCTTTGCTTTTAGATAACACTCAATTCCAGGTTAAGTAAACTGACTAGTCATTTTATCAAAAATAAATCATTTCAGGGGCACTTGGGTGGCTCAGCCAGTTAAGTGTTTGCTTCGCCTCAGGTCATGATCCCAGGGTCCTGGGATTGAGCCCCCGCATTGGGCTTCCTGCTCAGCTGGGGGCCTGCTTCTCCCTCTCCCTCTACTCCTCCCTGTGCTCCCCCCCCCAATTCTCTCTCTCTCTCACACTCCGTCTCAAATAAAATCTTAAAAATAAATAAATCATTTCAATTTTTCTCAGTTTCTATGCTGGTAAATAAATACATGGATTATTCAACCTTTGATTTTTATCTGCATATGAAAAAAGCATTATTTTGTACAAACTGTGAAACCTTTTAAAAGAAGATCCAGAAAAGGAAATGCATAACCTTTTCCATTCATTCAAAAACATTTATGTAACGTCTGCTGCACACCAACCCTACTCCAGGTGATGACCTACAGCAACAAACCGGAGATGAGCCTTCTGTCCCCATACCCTTCTCATTCCGGTTTCCTTAGTATCTTCTTGCCGTGTGAAGGTTTTACACACAGGAGAGAAGACTGAAAACTTGCAGCAATGTGCCTAAAACTTATTAGCTCTTTCGGGGAAAGCAGTTTAAAAAAAAAATCTTCACTTCCCCTATTGCAAGGTCATAGTAAATCAGAACTAACATATTTGAAAGGTTACCCAAGTCAAGAACCAAGTTCCTGTAAGGATGCTGATCTCATCCATACTAGGCAGCTTGTGAGGAAAGTACAAAAAAGATACTATGTATATTCTCACACACAGTTATATTTTATACATATATGGATATATGAACTCTCCCTCCATATCCATCATGGAAATGAAAATCTAAACCACAAGGACACGACTTCACATCCACCAGGATGGCCGGAAGCAAAGACAGGTAATGGCAGGTGCTGGTGAGGATGTGGGGAGTCAGAAGCCTCATATACTAGGGAATGTAAAATGGTGAGAATGTGGAGTGCAGCCGCCGCAGAACACAGTCTGCCAGTTCCTCAAAAGGTTAAAAATAGAGTTACCATCTGACCCAGAAATTCCACTCCTGGTATAAACCCAAGAGAACTGAAAATGCACGCTCACACAGAAACTTGTTCACAAATGTTCATAGCAGCATTATTCGTAATAGCCAAAAAAGTGAAAACCACCCAAATGTCCAACTGATGAATAAACACAATGTGGCATATATCCATAAAATAGAATATTATTTGGCAATAAAAAGAAATGAAGTACTGACACAGGCTACAATGTGAATGAACCTTAAAAGCATTCTAAGACAAAGAAGCCAGTCATAAAAGACCACTTACTGTGATTCCATTTATACGAATGACCAAGCAAATCTAAAGAGACCACGGATTAGTGGTTTCCAGGGCTAGTGGATTTGGGAGCAAAGAGTGGTGGGCTGCTAAAGGTACAGTATTTCTTTTGGAGGTGATGAAAATGTTCTAAAATTGATGGTGGTGATGACTTCCATAACTCTAGGATACACTAAAAGCCAGTGGATTACATACTTTAAATGAATGAACAGTATAATATGTGAATTTTATCTCAATAAAGCTGTTAAATATAGTTGACTCTTCACAATGCTGGGGTTAGAGGAACTGACCACCCCCTGTGCAGTTGAAAACCCAACACATGTAATTTTGATGCCCCGAAAACAAATACTAATAGCCTACTGTTAACGAGAAGCCTTACCAACAACCTAAACAGTCAACTCACGTATCTTGTACATTAGATGTATTATATACTATATTCTTACAATAATACCTAATTTCTTAATTTTTTCAGTATTTCTAGGCTACATGGTTCATCTGCAAGTTTTTTCAAATTGCTGCAAATCTCCAAAAATCTTTCAATACATTTACTGAAAAATATCTGCATATAAGTGGACCCACGTAGTTCAAATCCATGTTGTTCAAAGGTCAAGTTATGCGTGTGGCTCTTCTTTCATAATCCACATATGAGGTAGACTTAAAAAACAATGAGCTGCAGGGCTAGCAGAAAACTCAGAAAATTGCCTAACCATCTCCTTTGCTGTAGGAACCTTCATTTGGCTTATGAATAGGAAAAGAGAAAAATGTTTTCTTTTGGATCAAACATTTCTAAATTCATATTAAGAGTTTCCTGATATAGTCATAGCCTGACACAGAAAAAGATAGCAGGATTTGGGATCAGAGATACCTCAAATGTACCCCTAATATGTGCCTTCAACAAGTAACTTATCTGAAGATAACTTTTCTCATTGGGTAAAGTACTGATACATCTATATTGAAGATAATGTAATATAACGGATCCAGTTATATGTTAAGATTTCAAGATAAAAGAAGTTACTATTACTACTAATAAAAGCAAATCCTATTTTCACCATTATTAACAAGTTGCCAGAAAAAGTCATTTGATGAATAACTAAATAAGAGGCAAGAACCTCTTGGACCCTAAATTGGGGGGGGGGGCGTGGAATCTATGAGGGAGATTTTGAGGATGACTGGAGATTTTGAGGATGACTGGAGATTCTGACTACACATTTTTAGATAATATTACAGAATTATTTCGTTTACTCAGGTGTGTTATTGTTATTGTGGCTATGTAGAAAAATACGTTTACTGTTAGGAGATGCACACTGAACCATTCGGGGTGAAATGTCATGATGTCTGAAACTTATTTTCAAAGGATTCAGGGGGAAAAAAGAACAACAAAGCAAACATGGTATTATACTCGAGTTAAGGCTTCCAGGATATTCTACAATCCTTCTGTAAATCTGAACATTTTCAAAACAAAAAGGCAGAAAAAAATCATCTTATGATTAAAGTTTAACCCAGGCTTATTTGTATAAATAGCAAGCTTTGGCGATAAAATCAGTGATGGCTTAAAATGTTTAATGGTGAAGTGTTAAAAATAAGATATATACATTTTCCTGTTTACTCTTATGCCTAAGACTTTATAATTTTTATATCAAGGTAAGTGCAGGTAAGAATTATGCAATAAAGAATATAAAAATTACCGCTGTAAGTAATAAACCACTTTTCCTATTAAAAGATTATTAATCTCATGCAGAAATCCTTCAATAAACCTGATGAGTTTACTTTTAAGTAAACATCTCACAACAAAATATTAATTATATCCATTTTTGTACTGAATGAGGCAGGAAGACATGGATGGAAACAGAACTGCTAATTCTCCCAAAGGAATTTGGAAAAGTGAGGAATCTGAGCAAATCCTACATGTGCACATTTCGAATTAAAAATTAACAGATTCTTCTAAGGAAATAAGCAAATACATACACGGTGGCAAAAACAACGCTGGGGATTCTCTATACTGTTTTATCTTTCTGAGCACAAGACAAGAAGATCTTTCCCAGCCTCCTTCGCAGGCAGCTCAAAGACAACAGTTCCAGTTCCACCTGGATGTAGCCACTTTGAAGTCTGGCCCTTAAAAACCCCTGTGGAATTCTCTGGCTTGGTGTCCCATCTGTGGTAACCTCAAAGGATATGTATCCAGACATCAAAGCTACAAGGTGGAGGAGGACCACCCGACCCACATCCACCTCAATGAGAGAAAGGAATGAACCCCTGCAGCTGCTCAGTTGCAGGAGCAGCTAATGTGAAACTCTGGCACAGCCTACACAGAGTTTCCTACCCTAACCCAGAGTATTTCCTATCACCGAGTAACTCAATGCATGCACCAAAAGGCATGTCCAAGCTGCTCACTATAGCACTTTTTTTTAAGATTGTATTTATTTATTTGACAGAGAGAGATAGACAGAGTACATGCACAAGCAGGGGGAGCGGCAGAGGGAGAAAGCAGGCTCGGGAGCCTGACATGGCCTGATCCCAGGACTCTGGGATATGACCTGAGCTGAAGGCAGGCGCTTAACGGACTGAGCCATCCAGGCGCCCCTGTAGCATTTTTTATTTCAAAAATTAGAAACAAAAAAACTCAACATCAATAGGAGGCTGATTTAACAAACGGTACGATGCTTCAAGGAACCAACAGGCAGCATTTATTAAAAACCCCATTTAGAGGCACCTGGGTGACTCACTCAGTTAAGCATCTGCCTTTGGCTCAGGTCATGATCTCAGGGTCCTGGGATCAAACCCCAAAAGCTCCTTGCCCAGCGGGGAGCCTGCTTCTCCCTCTCCCTCTGCTTGCTGCTCCCCTGCTTGTGCTCTATCAAACAAATAAATAAAATCTTTAAAAAAAAAAACCCCACCCTAATTTAGATCTTCATTTATTAATACGGAAAAATGTTATTATAGTTAAATAAAAAAACGCATGACAGATGTTAACCAAACTGATTTTAAATAAAAAGAATTTTTTTAAATGCATGACAACAGGGGCACCTGGGTGGCTCAGTTGGTTAAGCGGATACCTCTGGCTCAGGTCATGATCCTGAGGTCCTGGGATCATGTCCCATGTCAGGCTCCCTGCTCTGCGGGGAGTCTGCTTCTCCCTCTCCCTCTGTCCCTCCCCCTTGCTCGTGCTCTCTCCCCCTCAAATAAATAATCTTAAAAAAAAAAGGAAGGCCAACAAACTGTACATATTGTATGGTCCTAATGTTGTAAGAAAAAAATCTGTACAATCACTTATTTGTGTATATATGTACAGAAAAAAATCTGGAAGGATACTCACCAAAATGTTAATAGCAGTTCTATCTACCAGTAGTTAGATTTCAGATACTCTATTTTCTGACAATTTCAGAGAGTATTTTTAAAATAAAGGTACTTTTTAAAAAATCAACTGACTAAAAGAATAAGTAAATTTAAGACTTAATTGTTTTGCCTATTTTGGAGTAAATGCTCATTTAATTTGTGCTAATTTTCTTTCTGGTAAGCTAGACTCCCCACAACACTGACATTAGACTACATACTAGCAGACCAAAATAGACCACAAGGCCAAAGACAGACATTTCTCTTTCACAATGATGGACAAATGACTAGTGGCCACGCAGTCTGGATATTAAAATTTACAGTATTTATAGCACCAGCATGCAGTCTTACCCTAGTCAGCACTCAGATACACGATACTTTCATTTTGACCAACCTTAATTACTGTTTTCCCACAGGTGCTCTGTTTTGGTTGATATCACCACTACCTGGAGTATTCTCATCTTCCTAGAAACAGAAGCACTTCAATCCACAAATCTGTGGCAAACATTTTCTTTTCTGGACTAGTATTGGACACATGGTTATATATCTTGTACAAAATCAGCTAGTTTGGTCTTGGTTTCTACTGCTAGTACTTCAGTGGAAGAATGACCAGAGCCTGAGTTTCCTAGTTCTCTCTTTTAACTTCTCAGACTACAAACCTTTTATTGATCTTGCATTTCCTGAGCATCTAGGAGGGAACGGGAGAANCTAGGAAGGAACGGGAGAAATAAGACTTGACTTTTGTCTTTGAGAATATTTACACTTATAGAAGGATTATTAGAGAAAGAATTAAAAAAATGAATCAGGAGAGAAAGAAAGTTTTCTCTTCCCATTATCCACTCCACATGTGACTTTCGCTCAATTATGGCACTTAGAAATATAGGGTGCACCTTATGACAGCCTCTCAGATGTATAAAAAAATATTATCTTTTTTTTTTTTTTTTACAAAAAAATCATCTACTTCACTGGTAAAACTTTAAACACAAGGAAAAAAGAAGCATAATTAAAGATCTTCGTCTTCTTCAAACAACTGGGAAACAGCTTTTTTAACAGCTCCCCCCGCCAAAAAAAATGTATATACAGATTTACCTCTATATTATATTCTGCCCCATCTGTGTTGATTCTTATTGTAATATCATCATCTCCTATGTGGGCTAGAACTCTAGAGTCAGGCTCACCTTAAGAGAAAAAAAAATTCCATCGTTAAGAAATACTTGTATCAAAAAACAAACTATGCACTACTGTCAATAAAAATCAATCAAGTCCTTCATCAGAGTGGAATTTGCCTAGGTATTGCAGAAATCTGCCACAAAGAAACACAGGCCCCAGCAAGCAGCAAGATATTCACACTCCTCAAGAGTCGTCACAACTCATTTGAAACCTTTCTCTTTCCCTCAATCCTCTTGTAAGAACTACCTAGAGTGTGTTATAGAACAAAACCAAAAACAAATGCGTAGATGTTCTTCCAAAATAACTTCACCTATTATTGGTTAAGAAAGAACTAAGAGGAGGGAGCCTGGGTGGCAGTCGGTTAAGCGTCCAACTCTTGATTTCAGCCTAGGTCACGATCTCACGGTCGTGAGATCGAGCCCCCCACAGGCTCTGTGCTGGGTGTGGAGCCTGCTTAGGATTCTCTCTCCCCTCTGGCCCCCATTCAACCCCAACCGGAAAAAAAAAGAAAAGAACTAAGAGGAGGCAGAAAGCATGATCTGGAATACATAGGGCTTGAACTGCACTATTTGCAGATTTTAATGCCATTTCTTTTTTCTGCAGAGGAAGTTCCAGAAGCCACAACTGCTCATTTGATATACTGTCTTAAATACTTAACAGAATCATAAAGTTAATTATTTTATCTCCTACCTTTCCTGTTTAAAATCTCGTAAGGGAAGCCTACAATCCCTCTCTGGAGACAAGAGGAGGTTAAATTCTTATCAACTGGGAGGAAATTCATTTTAATCATTAAAACAGACAATTAGTATACATGCTTAGTAATCCCCATTTCCTCCTGTCTGAATGTTCCTCTTTCCAAACTTATATAACTCATATAAAGCAAAGAATAGCACTTCTTTGACACCCCTTCTTCCTCCCACCAAAGAAGAATATGCAATCAAACTAAATCTGGATACCTAATACCCCTAGACACAAAGGCAAACAAACAAGCTTCATACTAACCAACCACGTGTCCACTGAAGAAGTCTTGCCATTTGACGGTGTACTCACTTTCATCTTTACCATCTACTACCACGACTTTGAAATTTTGGGAAAAGCGTTCAGTACTTGATGTCAGGTATAATTTAAAATGCCTAAAGAAAGAATACATCCATATTTCACTCTAAGCACATAAAATTTTCACATAAAATTTTACTCAAAGCACATAAAATTAAACTTACTTAAAAAAACAAGTTGACAGGGAGGTGACATTAATAAAACACTATGCAAGTTGTAATTACCGTTCTACTAGGTACTTAGCATTGTATCACCTGTAAGATGAATAGACAAAAAAAATTTTTTTTTGACAAGTGTCTGTAGCTGTAAGAATTCGGCAAACCTTAAAAAAGACTAGAAATGGTGGGGGGGGGGATTCAAACAGCTTAGGCATTCATCTTTTCTGGAGACCATGAAGAATAAGGAACACACTTGGATAGTTTAAGTTGGAAGCCTGCTTGTCTGAAAAATGTACCACAGACTGGTATATTAGACAGGACTTACTGAACACCTACTCAGCACTACATGCTCTGCTTATACTGTCTCCACTTCACACAGTAAATACTGATGGATGGAGGTCAATCAACAGACTCAAGGATACACAGCTAGTAAACGATGACACTGGAAACTGAACTTGCTTCATTTCATTTTTTTTTTAAAGATTTTATTTATTTGACAGAGAGAGAGACAGCCAGAGAGAGAGGGAACACAAGCAGGGGGAGTGGGAGAGGAAGAAGCAGGCTCCCAGTGGAGGAGCCTGATGTGGGGCTCGATCCCATAACGACAGGATCACGCCCTGAGCCAAAGGCAGATGCTTAACGACTGAGCCACCCAGGCGCCCCTGAACTTGCTTTCTTTCAAAAGCCTGTACTGTGCTGCCTCTAGCAACCAAGTTGGTCTCATTGCTGTGCAAAATTAATAACTGCTACTTTCTATATTTAAAAGCACTCATCCTTTTTTTCCTCCTTCTAAAGAGAACTTATCTTGAAAAAAATTAATCCACAATTCCTATGAGGAAAATAAATATAAGGTATCCAACACAGACATTAAAATACATACTCCAGTTCCTTAGTCGGCTTAATATTCTTTTGTTTTCTACCAGTTTCAGTCCTGACATAAAATCTGGGTGTGGTGAGCAAGGATTTTTCAATTATTATTTATCCTTCCAATGTGCCCATGAACACCAAAGATAAAGGTATGTTTTTGATCTCAACCACAGGAACAAATTTTGTCAGCTGTGGGGTCGAAACTATGAAATGTTACTTCCCTGTGGGTTTGCCTAAGTCTAAACTGCCAGAAAGAATGTAGAATGGGACTGTCTCCATAGCAACAAATATTTTTAACTTTTTGAACATAACAAGGTAATTTTAGTTTGCTTGTGGTTTTTTAATGGTAAGAGGGAGAGACAATACAACATTATTTCAAAAATCCTTAGAACATCTCCTGTTCTCCTAAAACATATCTTNCCAGACCCAGCCGCTGCAAAAAATCAAAACTCCCACAGAAAAACCAAGCCCCAAACTCCTGCAGTTATTTCAAGTTCATTTAAAAAAAAAAAAAATCCCTGTTCTAAACGCATTATTCAGTTTCAGAGCCCTTTAGGAGTCTTGATATTACTTCTACTTAACGTTCTTTCCAGAAAAATCACTGAAATTGTACTCTGTTTTCTACGCTAAGAATCTGCTCNAAAAAAAAAATCCCTGTTCTAAACGCATTATTCAGTTTCAGAGCCCTTTAGGAGTCTTGATATTACTTCTACTTAACGTTCTTTCCAGAAAAATCACTGAAATTGTACTCTGTTTTCTACGCTAAGAATCTGCTCTTCTGGGGCGCCTGGGTGGCACAGCGGTTAAGCGTCTGCCTTTGGCTCAGGGCGTGATCCCAGCGTTATGGGATCGAGCCCCACATCAGGCTCTTCCTCTATGAGCCTGCTTCTTCCTCTCCTACTCCCCCTGCTTGTGTTCCCTCTCTCGCTGGCTGTCTCTATCTCTGTTGAATAAATAAATTAAAAAATCTTTAAAAAAAAAAAAAAAAAAGAATCTGCTCTTCTATAAAGATAAGGACCAATGGATGGTAAAATTCCTTTTTTCTGACTTTCCAATCTTCACCTTTGAGCTATAAGACCTCCAACAAGATATGTCGGTCAGAATTTATTTTACTTTATCCTCCCAAAATTATGAGAAGTCATGTACTTAGACTTCCTTTAGCATTTTATCTTTCCAAGTTTTGATTTAAGGATTTACAGTAACTACAAACTAGTGTTAATCCACCTGAATTGACAGTATTTTCCTTTTTGTGTATATTACACAATGTCTAATTAAATGTCACCATATATAGTTACCAATTTATTTTCTTATGATGAGAACTTTTAAGATCTACTCTCTTAGCAACTTTCACATGTGCAAATACAATATTAACTATAGTCACCATACTGTAAATTACATCCCCTATGACTTATTTATGACTGGAAGTTTGTACCTCGCATCTGTTTTTAATGGTCCATTTAGCTGGATATGTATCCATTTCNCGCATCTGTTTTTAATGGTCCATTTAGCTGCATATGTATCCATTTCTTTCCTAGTTCTAGCCCTCTTCAAAATATTTGAGATATTTCACTTTTAAGAGGAATATCTAAATTTTTTTTAAAGTGTAACATTAAAAAATAAAAGTTTAATNCTTTCCTAGTTCTAGCCCTCTTCAAAATATTTGAGATATTTCACTTTTAAGAGGAATATCTAAATTTTTTTTTAAAGTGTAACATTAAAAAATAAAAGTTTAATATTAATCAAAAAGTAGTAAAACAATATATTTTTTTAAGATTTTATTTATTCATTTGACAGAGATAGAAACAGCCAGCGAGAGAGGGAACACAAGCAGGAAGTGTGGGAGAGGAAGAAGCAGGCTCCCAGCTGAAGAGCCTGATGTGGGGCTCGATCCCAGAATGCCGGGATCATGCCGAGCTGAAGGCAGACACTTAACGACTGAGCCACCCAGGCGCCCCCAAAAACAATATTTTTAACTTCTTCATTACTTTAGAATAATAGTATTTCTTGATTTATAAAACAGAGGAAATGTAACTTCTAGGCAAATTTCAAGTTTTTTTCTTCATAAAATTACCTTTTAACTCCTCATACAATTTCTCAGTGTTTCCATGCTTTTCAACTGCTATTATAATAGTCATATACAAATTTAATTTTATGACGTTGGTTTAAATTACCTTGCCTTCCGCTACTGTCTAAAACCAGGATATCTGATCATTTACAATTACCATCAAGTAAAGAGCAGCATCACACTGGTAAGTTTGGCCCTATATAACTGATCATTTCAAATATCCCACGTTGTTTCTTTTAACAACACAGTGTAACAGAAAGGGCTTTGGAGTCTGACAAACCTAGCTCAAATCCTATCTCCACCACTTAATGTTTGATCCTAGCCTTAACCTCTGAACCTAAGTATCTTCATCTACAAATGAAAATAATACCATAATACCAGCAGTAACTGAATAGTTTTCAGGATTAAATGAAATAAACTATTTTAAAATATCTGGTCCAAAGGTCTCCTACACAGTTAGATACATTTTCATTTGAACACTTCACATGGGGGCGCCTGGGTGGCTCAGTTGGTTGTACACCTAGCTTTGGCTCAGGTCATGATCCCAGGCTCCTGGGATGGAGCCCCAAGTCTCCCCTTGCTCCCTGCTCAGTGGGGAGTCTGCTTCTCCCTCTCCCTCTGCCCCCGACCCACCCCCAGCTTGGGCTCTCTCTCAAATAAAATCTTTAAAAAAAACAACATTTAAGATGGAAACTCTGCAAAATAAATTACAAATCTCCCTGCTTCCTTACACAGAGAGATAATATGTAGATACTGTTGAACATTTTCTTAGAGAATCAATGTCATCTATGAGACGTGAAAAGAGCAGGAATGTCTGAGGTTATGGGACTATTTCCTCCCATAGAAAAGACTCTATGAGCCACCTCAAACCTAGCTTTAGGGGGGAAAAAAATCCAGAAAGCTAAATTTTGAGTTATTTTGCAGTTTTCCCCTTATCCTTTGCTCCTATTTATCTCTTACAACTATATCTGCTCCTTCACCAAAATCCCTATCGGCACAGCAGAAATAGCACAGACTTGTATTCAAATCTTTTATCTTCCATTTACTAGCTGAGTGACCTTGAGCAAGTTACCCAACCTCTCTGAGTCTCAATTTTTTTTTTCCCAAAAGCAAAGTAACGGAAACTTCTTTGTGGAGCACGGTGAGGGTGAGAGATAGCATGTGCAAAATGCCTCCTCAAGTAAATTACACAAAGTAAGCACCAGATAAACTATGACTACTATTATCATCACTGCTCAAATTTGCTATAGGTCTGGAAGCTGGATAACCGATAGGACAATATTTTGACATGAACTCTGACAGGAAGAAATTATTCAAAAATAATCTAAGGATGATGGCAATAACTTAAAAAAACCAAAAAGATATTGTAAAATATTATTTGCATAAAATATCAGTTACACATATGATAAATAAACTAAGCATGACTATGATTCAGAAACCATATAAATAAACCAATCAGAAAAATGGTAAAAGGACATGAAAAGGTAGATACAGAAAAATAAATAACTTACAAACACATGAAAAGATGCTCAATTTCACACAAAATGAAAATCAAGACAACTATGAGACACCATTCCCTTTCACAGGGACAAAAATAAAGGGCTGAGGGGCGCCTGGGTGGCACAGCGGTTAAGCATCTGCCTTCAGCTCAGGGCGTGATCCCGGCATTATGGGATCGAGCCCCACATCAGGCTCCCCGCTATGAGCCTGCTTCTTCTTCTCCCACTCCCCCTGCTTGTGTTCCCTCTCTCGCTGGCTGTCTCTATCTCTGTCAAATAAATAAATAAAATCTTAAAAAAAAAAAGAAAAAGAAAAAAGAAAGGGCTGATAAAACCTCGTATTGCCAAGGGTAACAGGAAACAGGTAAGCTCATACACTGCTGCTAGAAGAATATATTGGGCTAATGTCTTTAGGAAGAAATATGGTAACACCAGTAAACATACCCTTGACTAATTCTCCCTTCAGGAATGTACCCTATAAAAATACCTAGACAAGTTATATTCACAAAGATATTTATTGGAGCATTGTTCGCTATAGAAAACAAAAATCACTTCGGTTAAACAATATGTATCTGTGGGTTATTAGCCAACAAACCATTACAATTCTATGCAATAGGAATATTTATGCAGCTGTTAAAAAGAAGGTAAATCTACTTATCTATGTTACCTACATGTACACAGTTCTACATGTGAAAAATATGCATTAAAATCTTTTAGAGGTTTATTTGGGAAACCTCTCTGCATCTGCGAAGTTTGAGGAAGAAGTGAAAATTTCTTATACCCTCCATAGTTTGGTTTTTAAACCAAGTGTATGTATTACTTTCTTTTTTTAAAAAATATTTGTTGGGGGGCTCCTGGGTGGCTCATTCAGTTAAGCATCTGCTTTCAGCTCAGGTCATGATCCCAGGACCCTGGGATCAAGCCCCACATCAGGCTCCCTGCTCACCAGAATCTGCTTCTCCCTCTGCCCCTCTCCCTGCTCATTCTGTCTCTCTCTCACTCTCTCAAATAAATAAGTAAAACCTTAAAAAGAATTTTTAAAAATGAAGATTTAAAAAAAAAATAGGCCTTCCCCAACAAATGGGGGGCCTAACCTACAAATACAGAGTGATTCAGTCCATTTATATTCTCTCAGTGCGTGTTTTGATATTAGTTAAGCTCCCTAAAAAGACTTTAGAACGAGGCCTGCAATTATCTAACAGATTTACATCTGCAAATTATAAGAAAAAGCAAAATTACTGCCCAAATAGACCACATCAATTTATGCCACGATGTAAGAGGAATTCAATATACTCAGAGCACTGAACTCTCTATCCAGCTTACCACAAGGCTGTGGGGTCCTGAACAAATCCTTGATCTCTAAACCTCAGTGTCTTCATATATAAAATAAAGATAATATTTAGTACAAAGGTGATGGTTCTAAAGTAGCACAAAATATTTTAAGGTATTATAAATCATTCAATTAATTAAAATCCTTTGTTAGAATCCCATAAACATTATTACCATCATTAATACTTTCAGAATACCCATTTGCTTGTTTTTAATAATCATCACTTTGAATTTTAGAATAAGCAATAAGCAATATAAGAATTATGACTGACTGTAATTACATCAATTACATATTTTTAAAATGTAACTTCCTAAGTCTCCAGTAAACACCGTTATTTTTCTACTTTTGCCAAATTAAGTCCCCCACTGCCCCAATATTTTTCTATAAATAGTTCCAATTACCTTTTCAAGGCTGAAAAAGTCAGTAGTGTTTCTAAATGTGTTGAGGCCTGTAGATCCCTTTTTCTTACTGAGTGCTGTTGGATATTGGATAGAGAGAGGATATCGTAGTCTGAGAGTAAAGAATCAAGCTTTTCTGAAACAAAGATAAAAAGGTTATTAACACCTAAACTTACTAATCGACTATAATATCACTAAAATGACAAGGTCTGACAACAAACTTTCTGACATAATGTGTTTTGAAGTGCTAAGCACAACCTATGAAGCAATCTTGCCAAAATAAATGAAAAGCAAAAAAACAAATCTGAATTTAATCAAGACCTAAATTCCAGTTTTTAAGACATAAAGGGATTAGATTGCCAAATTAACTAACAACCTCAGGAAGCAGTCAGCCACATACAGAATATCAGAATTCCTATAGAATAAATGAACCAATTTCTTCAGGAAATAAATGGTATGGGAAAGAAGGGACAGGCAGAGACATAATACAGTGGTCCTCCCTTATCTGAGGTTTCAAGTTCCAAGGTTTCAGTTACCTGAGGTCAGCTGTGGTCTGTCAGAAGATCAGTACACATGAGCCTAACACTAGGTGAAAATACCTACATCATTCATCTCACTTCATCTCAACATGTATGCAACTTTATCAGCTCACATCATCACAAAAAAGGTAAGTATAGTAAAATAAGATCTTAGGAGGGGTGCCTGGCTGGCTCAGTCGGTAAAGCATGCAACTCTTGATCCTGGAATTCTGAGTTCAAGCCCCACATTGGGCAGAGAGCTCACTTAAAAAAATAAGGATTTTTGGGAGACAATTCTGGTGACTGAAGTCTCTGTAGAAACTAAGAATATGTGAACTGATCCTTTCCTCTTAACAAATAACACTACAGAAGCAATGGTATTCAAAATCATTCCACTGGACTTAGAATGTCCTTACAATATAGCACGAGGAACTTAAAATACAAGTATAGTGTTACTGAGGTTAAATATGCCCACAAAACCACTTTTAAAAGAACTGACCCAATACTCTTCTCTTCCCTCTTCTCCTAAATATCCTCAATTGGTTCACCTGCCAGTTCATTAATTCACTGTTAGTGCCAGGCTCTGGTCTCAGTAATGACAGAGCAAAGTCCTTGCCTACTGCACCACTCATTTTAATGTGGGAGAGACAGACAATGCACAATATAGAGGTCAGTGCTATGGACATGAAAGCAGAATAGCAAAGACAGCAAGTAAGCAAGGCCAGTTTATAAAGAGTGGTCAAAAGAAAGATGCTTCACTGTTGCAATATTTAGGCAAACCTGAAGAAAACAAGAGGTAAGCATGCTGTTTTATGATGAAAGTAAATTTCATCAAAGTCCATCCAAATCAGGGCGCCTGGGTGGCTCAGTCGGGTAAGCGACCAACTCTTCATTTCGGCTCAGGTCATGATCACAGATCTCATGAGAGATCCAGCTGTGTAGGGCTCTGTGCTCAGTGGGGAGTCTGTTTCTCTCCCTCTCCCTTTGCCCCTCCTCCAGTGTGCACGTGCTCGCTCTAAAGTAAATGCATAAAATCTTAAAAAAAAAAACCCATCCAAGGCTCTGACTCAAGATAATATTAAATCAATGCAGCAAATTTCGCATTTGTTCGGTGCCACTTGTTTTCCATCAAAATTTCCTTTAAAATTTAATCCATAGAAAAGCTGTTTCAAAAGGCATCAATCACTTTTAAGCCAATAGATGGTCCTTGGTGATTTGGCCTTGTTAATTACAGTGCTTAGCAGCACTAATGAAAAACCTTCAAGAAACTTACTATTTATTCGACTTTTTTTTTTTTTTTAACGTAGGCTCCACGCCCAACGTGGAGCTCAAACTCATGGGCCCAAGATCAAGATTCATAAGCTCTACCAACTGAGCCAGCCAGGTGCCCCTACTCAACAATTTTTGAGTGTGTGTTCCGTATAAGACACCTTGCTGGGTGGTTTATTATGTAATTTACACAAACATACCTGGCGTAGTATCCCCTTCTCACAGATGAACAAACAAGCTCAGGGAGAAGTATATCACAAAACTAATTTAGCACAGAACCAAGATTTGAACTTGAGCTTCTCTGGCTGAAAACCCCAAGCTTCACAGATGTCATACTTATGAAACTCCTTAAAAATATCCTAGCTCTGGGGTGCCTGGATGGCTTAGTCAGTAGAGTGTCTGACTCTTGATCTTAGGGTCCTGAGTTCAAGCCCCACATTGGGTGGGGAGCCTACTTTAAATAAATTAATTTTTTTTTAAGTTAAAAAAAATATATATCCTAGGGGCACCTGGGTGGCTCCGTCGGTTAAGTGTCTGCCTTCGGCTCAGGTCATGATCCAAGGTCCTGGGATCAAGCCCCACATCAGGCTCCTTGCTCAGTGGGGACCTGCTTCTCCCTCTCCCTCTGCCTGCCACTCCCCCTGCTTGTGCTCATGCTCTCTCACACTCTCTCTCTCTGTCAAATAAATAAATAAAATCTTAAAAAAGAAATTCCTAGCTCTTCTTGGACCTCCTACTTCTCGGCCTCCTACTTTGTGAAGTGCCGACCAAACATGACCTTGCCTCCCTCTAAATTCTGTAGCCCTTTGTTAATACCTTTTTTTCTGGCATGTTTGTGTTTTGTCTTATCTCACGAACAGACTGTAAAACAGCCAAAAGGGAGCTGGGTTGTATTATTCAAAGTACCCTTACCTCACAAAACCCAGCATAGCACCTTGCAAAAAACAGCACTGCTCTGAGTACAAACGGCACAAACCCTCAATGCTGAGATGCTGATACTATCCTTCACAGCTCTTCAACTTCCCTGATTCAAGTTGGTACATGAATTCAGTTTCATTCAAGATCATAATCACTCCTACTGCCTGAGAAACTTAACCTCAATACTCTAGTGTCATTGTCAATAACACAGGCCATTTGTTCTCAAAGTGTTGTCCCCACACCAGCAGCATCACCTGAAAACTTTAGTTAGAAAGGCCAATTTTCAGGTCTCCTCTCAGTTCTACTCAGTCAGAAATCCTCGGGTTGAGGCCCAGTGATCTCTGTGTAACATGCCTTCCACGTGATACTGAGGCACTCGGGTTTGAGAACCACTGAACTAGGCTCAAGGAAGCAGCTCAAAGTGAAGATAAAAGCTTTAGGCACAAAGACGGTCCTTATTCAGCCTTGCATTATTTTTAAGAACAAAAATCAGAAACAAGGTAAATTAATAATGGAGAAACAGATGAATTATAGCACTTCCAAATGATAAAAAAATCTATAATCATTAAAAATGCTGGTAACAACAGATTTTTAAAAACATGGGAAAATACACTATAATATTAAATAACCAAGCATAGATTCAAAAATCTATTCATATTGCATAATCTTAACTATGTATTAAAATAAGTCTAGAAAAAAGAAAGATCACGATGGTAACATCACTGGTTATCTTTAGGTATATTTTCCATAATAGCACTTTTAAAATGTAGCTTGCTAAAGCACTTTAAAATACCTAACTAATGTGTTTCAACTGTAATTTGTCCTCTTATAATAACTAGATATCTCACACTGGATGCCCTGGAGCCATTCCAGACAACATGGTAAAAGCATTCCCCTCATGCAACAAGCAGAGATCCTGCTCTCACCACTGCCCTTCACTAGCAAGGAGCCTCTCGTATACTTGGTATTTCCCCGTACTTCCCCTCCAAAATTCCAACCACTGGTAATCTCAACTTTCTATAGCTTTTTCAACAGGATTTGAAACACTTCCCAAGGGTTTATCTTTTATCTATATCCAAACCTCTCCATAAACTTAAGTATAAGCCACTTCATTATCTTTCTTAGCACTCCGCAATGGCTGCCCCGCACTCTCTAGAATGAGAACACCTTCCCTGCTTTCTACAAGTTGTTCCAGCAGTCCCGTAAACAACTGAGCTTTTCTCATTTTAGCTGGCTACAAACACAAAATTAGAAAACAACAGACACAATTCAAAAGGTCAGACTAGAGTACTACTTTATTTAGGTATCCCCTGCCCAACCCTCCCCACTCTTCTCTGCCACATGGTATGTGGCTTCCCTCACTTGGTCTCCTCTAATCTTAGAGACTCTACCCTCCCTTACTGCTTTTGTATCTTTGCCACCCCCACAGCTCCCTTCCTGCATACACATTCTGCACTTCACTTTCCTCCCTTCCACCAAACCCCACCTATTCATTTCTTCAACATCTACTGAAAATGTTCCACCTTCCAGGCACTAGGGATATAATGGAAAGAAAGAAAAATATATTTCTGATATTATGACACTGGAGGAAAGACCACCATACAAAAAAAGTATAAAGTATGTAAAGTACCAAGGGAGTTGCAGGAAGTTATGGAAGGACAGAGCATATGACGACCCCTGCCTGGAGAGCCAAGAATGCTTTCCCAGGGAAACAGTACTGAAGTTAAGACCAAAAGGATGAGAAGACCACCAAGAGAAAGAAAGGATAGGGTTCTAAGTAGAGGGCATAACACATATGCTGAGGTCCCCAAGAAACACAAAGCATAATACTCAAAGAAATGAAAGTAACTCACTGAAGCTGGAGGACGCAACGGCACACAGATGGAAAGAGGTGTGAGACAGGAGGCAGGCAGAATTCGGTCATAGAGGGCCGGGGAACTAAGTTCAGGATTTTGGACCGTGGATAAGGCAACAGCTAAAAGAAATTTCACTGTGACTGCAGTGTGGAGCGTGGCCTAGAAGGGAACAAGACCAGAGTCTGGGAAATCAGCTAGTAAGCAGTCAAGCAATCCAGGCAGAGATCAAGAAAAGACCCCCAGGTTTCTGGCATGGGTACATAGGTAGATAGTGGCACCACACTCAGAGAGATTAAAAAACACAAGAAGGAGCAGGTTTGGGGGAGGAACTAACAGAAGGGGACAGCTGGATGCTGAAAGATTCTGGAGTTCCACACTACAACTTGTTCTCTATACAGTTTGCAATTACACTGTTCGTTTACAAAGGACTTTTCGGCATTAAGTCATCGTATATTTGCAGTTGTGTCACTGATAAATCACACCGTGATTTTAGGCAGGGAGAAATCAAATCTGTTTGGTACTATTTTCAACACTGACATGAGCAGTAAAAAGCAGCTGATACTTCATTCCTTCTATATGTTCTCAAAGAATAAGGAGAAAGCTGGAGCTTCAGGCCTACAGTAAACTGGCTTTCTTGATGTAGGTGTGAAGTGCCCTACCGATTTGATAAACCTACCACTCCATCCTGCTTTTACACCCAAACTGTTTCATCTCTGGTATATGCTTTTATGGCCACTGACTGGTACAATGACAAACTATACCAGATTTCTTTTGTCAAGGCCAGAGTCAACACTTTTAAGATAAAACCAATTTTTTAAGTGTTTTTTTTTTAAAGATTTTATTTATTTGCCAAAGAGAGAGAGAAAGCACACACAAGTGGGGGAGCAGCAGGCAGAGGGAGAAGCAGGCTCCCCACTAAGCAGGGAGCTGATGCAGAACTCGATCCCAGGACCCTGGGATCAAGACCTGAGCCGAAGGCAGACGCTTAACCCACTGCGCCACCCAGGTGTCCCAGGATAAAAACAATCAACTGTTGTATGAAAAGAGTCCAGGAACATTTGTGGACCTTTTACTTAATTTCTCCTTTCTTTTTGCAATACACTGCACATTCTTGGAATATAACTTGCAAGTATAATGCAGAACCCCTGTAGCCCTCTGCTCACTCTCGACTGCTCTGCTGTAGGGAGTACAAAGAGTTTCCCAAGAGGACACTATCAGTGTCATCCTCCTAGTTCTGGTGTCAGGAGGAAAAGAAAAAGGCCAAGAGTGCTGTGAAGTGTTCAGTCTGCTGTGCAGAAGACACATGAGACCTGAATGCACTTCGGGACTCCCCAAATTATGCAGGAGAAGGCAGTGACCCGGCCAGGTTACTGTGAAGTAGGCCCTAGATGTGGGTGAATCCCTCCCTGAGACTAAAGGATGAGAAAAAGAAGAGCAATGCTCTCTGCTAGGCAGTGGAGCCCAGAGCCTGGGAATTAAAAACTTAATTTTCTGGGTTTACACCAGGTAGGGGGGATGGAGGATGAGCTCCCTCAATAATTCCCTCTCAAGAACTCTTTACCAAGGCCAAGATTCTCCAGCAAGACCAGTCACATGGAAACTCTGAGACCAAATAAAAGTCAACACAACCCAAGGGAACCTCTAAGGAAACCGGGATTGGTCCATATAGCTCTGTAGTTGAAAGGGACACAAATCCAGGTTAGGCAATGAGACTATTTCCACAATTTCCAGCATCCCTGTCTCTTCCTAGACTAAACATTGTATCCTATACTTTCTTCTCATCAAAGAGAAGGCAAATATTTTTGCACATGTTATATTTGAAGTGCCTGTGAATACAGAGATGGAAATATCAAGTGGGCAGGTGGATACGCAAGTATGGAGCTTCAAAGAACAAGTCTAGATGAGAGTACATATTCAGTAGTTATCAGAACACAATCAAATGTAAGTGAAACCAGGGCAGCAGATGAGACTGGTCAAGGCCTAACACTCATGTTAAAAGAAGAGAAAGGAAGAGAAAAATAAATCGTGTGGGGAGGTAGATACCAATCCCCTCGGTTGCTTTTAGGGCTAAGTTAAGGGATATATGAAAACGCACTTGATTTCACTTCCCTACCTCAGTAAAACCCATTTCCTACTCCAGTCCCCCCTCCATCAATCTTTTTCAGACTTTCTTTAAAATTATACTTCCAACTGAAAATACCATCCCTCACATACAAAATGGTAAAGAATCCAAAAATTGGGGTGCCGGGGTGGCTCAGTCATTAAGCATCTGCCTTCAGCTCAGGGCGTGATCCCAGGGTCTTGGGATCGAGCCCCACATTGGGCTCCCTGCTTCACTGGGAGCCTGCTTCTTCCTCTCCCACTCCCCCTGCTTGTGTCCCCTCTCTCGCTGGCTGTCTGTCAAATAAATAAATAAAATCTTAATTTAAAAAAAAAAAACAAAAATCAATGACACTTCGCCTCAAAGAACACCTACACTTAATGTTCTGGAAACTCTGTAAAAGCCAAAAGGATTTCTCCCAATATCTCCATTATGGCTCTCCGCTTAACTCCTCATTCTACTCTAGAAATACAGTTTATCTCTTTGACTAGTTCAAAGCAGACTGGCATGAAATCTCCTTTGGAACAGTTAGGGTGGTTAAGTGTTTCAGTTTCAAAGGAATGCAGCCTGTAAGCAAAATTAACATCAAAAGAGGAAGCCAGATGTCAAAAATATTGAGCAAATGGGGCTGTCAATAATGAAAAACAAGCACTGCAATGTGGAGAATCCCCACACCAATAACCTCAAGGTAAATTTCAAAATTATGTTTCAGATACAAACCTTCAACCCTCATCTGTGACCTATATTTTTTCCCTCCACCCACTACATCCTCTTTTATTAAAAGTAACACAAAGGGAAAACACTTTTGAAATCAGAGTGAGACTTATACACCCCAGCTGCAACTTCAACAAGATATCATCATGACTAAGTTCACATGACTCATAACTTTCCTGAATTATGCAATTCATAACAGTTCAATTGAAATCATCTTGGGTGTCCTGTGGAGTACTCCAAAAGCCAGGATCCTAGTATATATTTCTATCCTTCAGAAAAATGATGTCAAATCCCAGGGTGCCTGGGCGGCTCAGTCAGTTAAGCATCTGCCTTCAGATCAGGTCATGATCTGAGGGTCCTGGGACTGAGCCCCATGTCAAGCTCCCTGCTCAGCGGAGAGTCTGCTTCTCTCCCTCTGCACCTAACCCCACTCTTGCTCTCTCTCTCAAATAAATAAGTAAAATCTTAAAAAAAAAAAAAAATCCTTCATCAATACCTAGTACCAAGAGGCACATGGCTGGCTCAGTTGGTAAGACATGCAACTCTTGATCTCAGGGTTGTGAGTTTGAGCCCCACATGGTGGGTAGTATTTACTTAAAAAAAAAAAAACACCAAAATACACATTTATAAGACCAGTAGGCTATAATAAACCATGCTCTTTAACTATAAAACTATTCTTTGATTTTGACCAGTTCAATCTAAATAATGGTAAGGTTAAGTTAAGCAACTAATCACATCTGGAGCCTTCTCTGTCTCTGTCTCTCTCTCTGTCTCTCTCACACACACACACACACACACACCACACAAAGTCATTCTTCAAAAGAAAAAATACCCACAAGGCATATATTTATCACTGCGAGAATGTGACAACTCGCTATACCTGAGACTCATTTTTCTGTTTTATTTTAAAAACTAAAACATGATCTATCAGGTTCCTTTCAACTCTACAGTCTCTAAGTGCCCCCACCAGAAGCGTCCTTATTTTCCCTCTTCATCTACCTAAACTTAAAGTCTGGGCTTGAGTATCACCTCCTTCAGGTAGCCTTCAATAACTTTCCCAGGCTAGGTTCAGTGCCTCTTAATGATAACAATGCTTGTCATAATGTACTGTATCAATCTCCTCCATGTTGTTTTGGAACTATTTAGATCTCTCTGTACCACTATGCAAATGCTTTTTGAAGATGGATATTATCTGATCTTTCTATTTTCAATGCCATACATAATACTTGCACACAGTACATGCTCTAACATTATGTGAATAAATGGATAAGTCTATGCATTTTTCTGGCACTGGTTGTCAGCACTTTGCAAATAACACACAGTTAAAAAAAAAAACCTCTATGATCTGTGCATGTTGTGGAGGATTTATGTAGACAGTAAGGTTTTTATACTATGTGAATCCTTAGGATTCACACTACTTATTTTTCCACCTGTGAACAAAAGCATGATAATAAAAATGAAACAGCTGTTACAGTAAAAATCTAATTTTAATATCTCAAAATACATGTTTGTTTTAACATTTATCTTTATGAAGTAGATCCTTACTCTATCCCTCCATCCTGACCACCACTACCTCAAAATTTTCCTTCAATATATACTGACTTATCACATCTCAGCCCTTCCTAACAAGCTCCCTTGCCTGTCATTACACTAGTCACCTGTAATCCATTTCAATTTGAGATAACCACAAAGCAGCTGTTCAGGTGAGAACATTCAACACCTTTAATACCCTCAGTCAATTAGAATTTCTGTCCATTAAATTAAAAACTTGCCAGGTAAACTAATCTGAAAGTTTTAATTAGCTATAAAGAAAACCCACATGGTGTCTCAATCTGCACAACACTACACGTGGAATCACGGTGGGATTTGGAGACCAATACAACCATGAAAAATCAACTTTGCACACTGGGGGAAAATAAACCATGTTTCATACTTAATTACTAAACTGTCTTATATGTCAACTTCTGTAAGTCAAAGAATCCTAAGACTTCAGAAGTTTACACAAATTTCACATCTCTTAATGAAGTCCATCCTAAAATCCAATCTCTTTAGAAAATCTAAGAGTGGGTGGGGGAAGGGATAATTGGGTGACGGGCATTAAGGAGGGCACCTGATGCAATGAGCGCTGGGTGTTAAATGCAACCGATGAAATCACTAAATTCTATCCCTGAAACTAATAATACACTACATGTTAACTAAATTAAAATTTTTAAAAGATGTGGGGAAAAAAAGGGGGGAGAGAGAAAATCTAAGAACCCTCTACTTCCTGGGCACAAAACTGATCAAATTGGTCATCCCTGATAATTTTTTGTTTAAAATGGCAAGAAAGGCATTCAAGCGGTATCAAAGAGCTGGCTTGGTAGGTTTAAGCGCCCCCTCCCTGCACCCCCAATAAGCTACAATTTAAGTAAGTACATGCTTACAAATTTCGCAAAACACAAGTCCAAGGTGAGTTCTCCAGCGACCGCCTTCCAACCAGATAACTACATTAAGAACCTCCTACAGCAGAAATTCTAGTTCGCTCCTTGCAGAGCCAGGAAGAACTGGGGAGGTTTGGGCCCTTCCTATCCGCACCCCCCACCCCCACAAGTCCTGGGGGGACTTGGGAGGAACACCTCGGTAGGGCAGGGACCTGGACCACATCTCCCTCCCCAAACACGAGCCAACACCATTCCCCCTACCGCTTTCCCAAACACACTCTCCAAACACAAACTCAGGAGGCTGACCCCCCCCAGGCCCTCAGTCACTCCCTTCCAGTATCCCTTTCCCATTCAGAAAGACAAGCTCGGTTCCCTTCCTTCCCTAAACTCCGAGAGCCACACCCCCTTCCTGAACCAAAAACTTAGGGACGCGCCACCGTCGTCCAATACCCCGCCCCTAAACACCTGAAAGATCCTGCTCCCCTGCTCTTCCCCGAAAGCAGCGCGCTCCAGGCGCCCAGCGCCGGCCCTAAGCCAACTCTCCCGGGTCTTTACCGAGTCGCTCCGGGGACTCGTCCGGAGGTCGCGGCGCCAGCACGAAAGGAACCACGCTGGTCAAGAAGAGGAGACACTGCCTCATGTTCCCGACCCGGCCACCGGTTCCACCTCTCTGGGCAGCCTTCGCCTGACGGGGGCTCGGGACACTGCTCACATTGGGAGAGAAGGGGACCCGCCCGGCCCTGCCCCTCAAGCCTCTCTTTCCTCCCGCGCCGCCTACCGGAAGACTCTAGAGCCCGGCTCGAGGCCCCCGGAAGTGCAGGCAGCGCTCCGAGAGGGCGGCTCAGCCCGCTTCCGGCCGTCGCCTACCCCCGCACCGCCCACAGCCGGAAGGCTGGCGCCGCGCGGCATGCCGGGAGCCCTCGCCCCGCCCCGTGCGGGTGCCCCGCCCCGCCCCCTCACCGCACCTCCGCCCTCCCCTTCCGTCCCCACGGGGCGCGGCTGGCGCCTCCGGCTCGAGGCAGGCGGAGACGTCCTGATTCGACCCATCCTGGCCTCGCCTGTGTCCCCGGATGACCGCCGCGAGGGAGGCGGGAGCAAGCGAGTAGGCCCTCAGAGGCGCGTCCGCCCGCCTCTGTGGTCTGGGTCCCCCATCTGATTAGGATCCTCGTTATCCTTTTCACCGCAAGGGCTGTAGAAACCACCCTGCGGCTCACGGCGGACGCGGAGGGGCGCCTGGCCCGGTGTGCTCGGGGGAAGGACCCAACCACGAAGCGCCTGGGACGCAGGACGGCAGAGGCCCTGCGCCTGACCCCAGAGAAGTGCCGTCCACGCGCCAGCCTACCGGACACAAGTGGAGTGTCCAGCCCCGCTGTCTGCGCCCAGGGTGCGGCCACCGGCGGCGTCCATTGTTAAGGAGCAGGGCTTGGCGGAGGGAAATGAACGCGAGCTGTCTGAACGCGCGTTTTTTTGTGGGCCCCGCTGTAGGCAGAGGGTCTGCAAACTCTAGCCTTCACTACTCATCTGTGAGCCCAGGAGCTAGAATCTTCCAGCCAACCTTTTTAAAAAGTCAATTCTGCTTGGTTCTTGTAGCTTAGATTGGAGATTTCCCAAAGCAGTTTGTATTTTGTTTTGCAATCCTTTGCATAATTTTAGCTCTGTGTAGTTGAGTGAGAGTGTTTATAATAATGAAGAAAACATTCTAATAGCATTGGATGCTTATTGCTCTTTTGGTTCAACTAAAATTTATACAAGTAGGACATAACACATTTTCCACTTAAGAGTGAGTGAAACAGCCTTTTCTCCGTTATGAAGTGGTAAATTGTTAGGAATAGGATCTAGCCTTGCTTGGTGAACTTTCAAGGCCAGTTCCTAATAAAATACACAAACTGTGGTTTAAACAGGTTCATTGTGGTTTGCCTCAGTAAAATCTCAGCATTTTTCCAACACTTGTTACCCATGGTCACTGGCTTTTGCACTTTTGACTTAACTGAACCTGGTATGTTCATCTGAGGTATGCCTTCATTAAATATAAACACATGTCCTACCTAATCAAAAAGTAAGCAGAATTTCACTTCTGTAAATTGCATACAGCTTTAAAAAAATTGTATTCCTTGGGGTACCTGGAGTTCAGTTATTCGTCAGTTGCATATAACACCCAATGCTCATTACATCATGGGCAT
This sequence comes from Ailuropoda melanoleuca, assembly GCF_002007445.2. Taxonomy (NCBI): domain Eukaryota; kingdom Metazoa; phylum Chordata; class Mammalia; order Carnivora; family Ursidae; genus Ailuropoda; species Ailuropoda melanoleuca. The sequence goes on along the minus strand of NC_048221.1, from coordinate 137,841,604 downwards.
TAAGGAGGTCACATCACCCAGTTACGCCATCCCCCCACCCACATACCCTCCAGCAACCCTGTTTCCTATGATTAAGAGTCTCATGAGGGGTGCCTGGGTGGCTCTGTAGATTAAGTGTCTGCCTTCAGCTCCGGTCATGATCTCAGGGTCCTGGGATGGAGCCCCATGTTGGGCTCCCTGCTGAGTGAGCTTCTCCCTCTCCCTTTACACCCTCCCCCCCGTGCTCTCTCTCTCTCCTAATAAAATCTCCAAAAAAAGAAAAAGAAGAGTCTCTTATGGTTTGTCTCCCTCTGATTTCGTCTTGTTTTATTTTTCCCTCCCTTCCCCACAGCTCAGGTCTTGATCTCAGGGTTGGGAGTTCAAGCTCTACCTTGGGCTCCAGGCTGGGTGTGGAACCTACCTACAAAATAATAACAAAATAAAAAATTTAAAAATTATATCCCATAAAAATGTGACCATCGTATACAATTTTTAAACACAATTAGAATAGCATCTCCTGAACATCCAGGTACCATACTCTCCAGCTTATAACTTTAGTAGATCCTAGATTATATTCTTTTGGTGTCTTTCACAGCTCTACAATGTCTTGCTCATAGAAGGCACTTAGCTGTTTAATAAATGCCATTTTTAATTTATTTATTTAAAGTAGACTCCATGCCCAATGTGGGGCTTGAACTCAAGGACCTGAGACCAAGTGTTTCATGCTCCACCAACTGAGCCATGCATGCAGGTGCGCCAATAAATGCTGTTTCTTAAGAAGTTAAGCTCTTGACCCATTTTCGTGTCCAGAAGTCCTAGATTTTCAGGGTCCATCCAGATATGAAGCAATCTCTCCCATTTACAAATCAGTACCCAAATTAGGATTTCTGATTTGAGATTTGTCTTTCATTAATCAGTTGTCCGTATCTTTAAGATAAATTGACACCACGTGGGGGAGATAAAGAGCGGGAGGAACGTGATAAGAGGAACACATTGGATAGAAGAACTAGTAGTCTGAGCCAGTGATCTTCAAACTGTTACTCTCTCAGCCCCACAAGAATTGACAAGGATGAAATTTGCAGCATAATGTACAATGTAAATACATTTAAAATTGAAATTGTTAGAGGCTGTTCTTTTAAATTTACCAAATGGGATATAAATATCTGAGAGATTTGATAGCCACAGTGGTCACCAGCCCCCAAATAGCCCTCCTATGATCCCTGCTTCTTGATATTCGCACTGTGGATAGTCAGTCCCCTGACACATTCGACCAACAGCATACAACAGAAGCGATGGTATTTCACTTCCAAGATTTTAACAGACTACGTCTTCCATCTGCAGAGCTCTCTTGCCTACCTGCTCTCTCAGGTCACTTGGTGGAACATGCAGGAAGCTACAGAGAGGCCCATAGGAATGGAGGTCACCAGCCCTCAACCAGCAGGTAACGAGACTCGCTGAAGACTACATGAGTGAGCTTGGAAGCGAATTCTCCAGCCCTGGCGAGCTTTGAGGTGACAGCAGTCCCCCAACCCAACAGCTTGACAGCAACCTCTAGAGACCCTGAGCCAACACCACCTGATTCCTGACCCTCGAAAACTGTAGGAGAGAATGAATGTTGTTTTAAGCCCTTACATTACAAGTAATTTTTTACACAGCCACTATCATCTACTTAAAAAACACAGCCAGGGGGACCTGGTTGGCTCAGTCGGGAGAGCATGCAACTCTTAATCTCAGGGTCATGAGTTTAAGCCCCATGTTGGGCACACTGCCTACTTAAAAAAAGAAAAAAAAAAATGATCAGGCTGACTGGATCCTAGATTCCTCTTCTTAACACCAGAAGTGGTTCTTTCAGGATTCAATAAAGATAAGTAAAAGATACTTGAGATTCACTGATTTCATGTTATAAAATGAATTATTTATAACTTCTATTCTTTTTTTTTTAAGATTTTATTTATTTGACAGAGAGAGAGACACCCAGCGGGAGAGGGAACACAAGCAGGGGGAGTGGGAGAGGAAGAAGCAGGCTCCCAGCAGAGGAGCCTGATGCGGGGCTTGATCCCAGAATGCCAGGATCATGCCCTGAGCTGAAGGCAGACGCTTAATGACTGAGCCACCCAGGCGCCCCTATTTATAACTTATATTCTTACTACAAGTGAACTTAAGAGTAAAATAAATCATAAAAAGTAAAATATTTGTAATTATTAAACACACATCACCACATATGGTTCTAGAGTTAACTACCAGATCCACACAAGTATTGGTAAGACTTTTTGTCTAAATGATCAGAGATAGAGCTGTTTGATTCTGGTGGGCTTGGGCTTTTTTCCTGTCATCCTAGCTCTATTTTTCTTATCAGCCGCTCTCTGTCCTATTTTAATCCTACCGGTACTTCTGGATGAATAGCGCCTTCCTCACTCCATTTCTAAAATGCTGATTATTCTTGCATCTGTATGCTTTTTTGCCAGTGAACAAGTCTGTGTGAAGCTAGCACTTCAAGAAACAGGAGTCCATTCATAAATCTCCATCAGATAACAAACCCCACTGCTGAAAATACATCTACAAAGTCATCTACCAGGAACTCTAGTTTCCAAGATTTTAGTTCAGAAATTATAACCTATTTCAGATTCTTTTAGAAAGAAAAGTGAAAAATAAATCATGCATGGGGCAAATCATAATCATTGAGGATCCTCACCAATAAACAGATGATTCTTTTGTGAATTTTTTAAATGGGCAAGAAAATAACCAGGCCTAATTGAAACTGGAATAATATTTCCCCCCAAGTTCAAAAAGAGAAAGAAACCAGCCATTTCACTGAAAATATTATTTCAAGGAGAGTCATTTCTAAAACATTAGTAACCATTCTTCTCCCTCCCTCCTTCCCCTACCCTCCCTCCCTCCCTCTCTCTCTCTCACACACACAGACACAATTTTTTATGCCTTTTTCTTCTCAGGCATCTTTATCACAGGATGATTTGTAGCAACTCACGGGACATTGTGAGCAGAGGGATCATACCCCCTATGTATTGTATGCCATAGAAAATATGGAGCTGTGTTGGTTCTTTTTCTTCTTCAATCCCTTCCCCTCCCCTTGAGATCTCAGAGTAATTGAACCACGTGAATAACTGCACATTGCAAGTAGACTCGTGCTGGTTTGAAATTACCTCAGGTCTAAAGTGGCCACAAGTCACTCTTGGTTTGACAGGCCCCGGGGAGGAGACCATCACCAACTTCCCTCCGGTTCTAGAGGGGCCAGTGACCTTCACTGAAAACCTGTTCTATTTAGCTCTTTTCAGAAAAACAGAACTCAGTTTGTTGAATGTTTAAAATCCGGTAATTCTAATAATATTTTAAGAATAATATCCCCAAAGGCAATGAAATCAGCATCTTGAAGACATATCCGCACTGTCAGTTCATTGCAGCATTATTACAATAGCCAAGATACGGAAACAACATGTTCATGGAGACATGGATAATAAAGAAAATGTGGTATGGATATACAATGGAATATAATTCAGGCTTAAAAAAGGAAATCCTGCCATTTGCAACAACATGAATGAAACTGGAGGACATTACACGGAGTAAAATAAATCAGACACAGAAAGACAGATACTGTATAAGTATAATGTCACTCAGATGTGTAATTTTTATTTTTTATCTTTTTAAATTTTTTAAAGATTTTATTTATTTGTCAGAGAGAGAGATATCACAAGAAGAAGGAGAGGCGGAGGGAGAGGGGGAAGCAGTCCCCACTGAGCAAGGAGCCCAATGTGGGACTCAGTCCCAGGACCCTGGGATCATGACCTGAGCGGAAGGCAGACACTTAACTGATTGAGTCATCCAGGCATCCCAAGATGTGTAACTTTTAAAAAAGTAAACTCAGAGAAGCAGAGAGTAAAATGGTGGTTGCCAGGTGCTAGGATGGGAGGGGTGGAAATGGGACACGTTGATCAAAGGCACAAACTTTCAAGTTTTGTTCTATTTTTTAAGATTTATTTATTTAGAGGCACCTGGGTGGCTCAGTCATTAAGTGTCTGCCTTTGGCTCAGGGCGTGATCCCAGGGTCCTGGAATCGAGCCCCACATTGGGCTCCCCGCTCCGCTGGGAGCGCTGGGAGCCTGCTTCTTCCTCTCCCATTCCCCCTGCTTGTGTTCCCTCTCTCACTGGCTGTCTCTCTCTCTGTCAAATAAATAAATAAAATCTTAAAAAAAAAAAAAGACTTATTTATTTAGAGAGAGAGAGAGCACATGAGCAGGAGGAGGGGCAGACGGAAAGGGAAAATCTCCAGCAGACCTCCTGCTGAGCACGGAGCCCGACAAGGGCCCAATCTCATGACCCTAAGATCATGACCTAAGCCAAAATCAAGAGCCAGACACTCAACCAACTGAGCCACCCTAAGTAAGTTCTGGGGATCTAATGTACTAGGTATGGTGACTATAGTTAATAATACTGTATGCTAAACTTGAAATTTGCTGACAGTAAGTGTTCTCACCACACACACACAAATGATAACTTTGTGAGGTAGCAGGCATGTTAATCAGCTTGATTGTGGAAATCATCTCACGATGTATAGGTATATCAAATCATCGTGTTGTACATCTTAAAAGATACACAATTTTTATTTGTCAATTATACCTCAGTAAAGCTGGGGCAAAAATGATACCAAAGTGACCCACATCATACATTTGCACTCAAAGGACTTATATTTCAGAAGATTAAAGTTACATAGAAACAAAAACACACACAATGTGATATTGACCTAAAAAAAAACAAAACTAGACCCATGCATTTTTTCATATTTTTTAAAATAGACTTTTCATTTTGGAATAATTTTAGATTTACAGAAAAGTTGCAAAGCTTGTACACAGTTCCCACATACTCATCACGCAGCTTCCCCTAATGTTCACATCTAGCATAATCATGGTATTTGTCAAAACTAAAAAGTTAACATCAGATTTCACAATTTTTAAGATAATGTGTCTTTTTATGGCCTTTCAAAATAGTGATAAAACACATAACATAAAATTTACCCTTAGTGACATTCAATACATTCACAATGTTTGTACAACCATCACCACTATTTGGTTCCAGAACATTTTAATCACCCCAAAGAGAAATTCCATACCCAAGTCACTCTCCATTACCCCCTCCCACGTCCTAGCAAGCCTAATTGGATCACACACTTTGGCCACTAATATTCTTTTTCTGTTCCCCAGTCCAACTCAGGATACCATGCTGCATTTAGCTACATTTCTTTTTTTTTTTTTTTTACTAACCTCGAACTCATGACCCTGAGATCAAGAGTCACAAGCTCTTCTGACTGAGCCAGCCAGGTGCCCCAGGTGCCCTAGTTACATTAACTTTTTTATTCTTTAGTTTTCATAAACTGTTTCTAAATATTTCATTCTGTAGAGAAGCACTAATTTGCTTAATTGGTTTTCAAGGAAATTGTCCAGTGTGATCCCTCACTACCTCCCCTCTGCACTGGTCTAATGGCTTCTGAAGTGACTTTCTTGCCTCTGCTTCCTCTCTACCAATATCTCTATTTATCTAGGTAGAGCTGGCTAAATGTCTTCTCCTCGTGGCATGTTTCTTCCTTCTTTCATCATTCGTTTTTTGTTTTTTTTTTTTAAGTAGTCTCCAACATGGGGCTTGAACTCATGACCCTGAGATCAAAACCTGAGCTGAGATCAAGAGTTGCAGGCTTAAGCGACTGAGCCACCCAGGTGACCTTATTGTTCATTTATTTTAACTACCTTGTTGTCTGCCGACGGTATCTCACTTTCCTCCACCAGAGCAAAAGCTCCGAAGGCAAGGTCCTTGCAGCCTTCCACAGCAAGGAACAGTGCTGTGCATAAGGAAGTCAACAGTATTTATTAAATAAATGAGTCAGTTATCTGACAGACAGCCAGATGTCTCACAATTTCACCATTTTAATCAAACAGAATAGATAATTTAATGCTTGTAGTGGGTAGAACTGTGTCTTCCCAAAAAGATATGTTCAAGTCCTAACCCCCCGTATTTACAAATGTGACCTTATTGGAAAATTTTTGCAGATGTAATCGAGCTGAGATCAGTCATGCTGGACTAGGGTGGGCCCTAAATCCAAAATACTAATGTTCAGGTGAAAGAGAAGCCACACATACCATGTAATGATGGAGAGGCAAAAGTTAGAGTAGGGGCACCTGGCTGGCTCAGACAGTGGAGCGTGAGGCTCTTGAACTCAGGGTCATGAGTTTGAGCCCCACATTGGGCACAGAGCTTACTTAAAAAAAAAAAAAAGAGAGAGAGAGAGTTGGAGTAATGCAGCCACAAGCCAAGAACACCAAGGGTTGCCCACAACTACCAGAAGCCAGGAAGAGGCAGAGAAGGATTCTCTTCTAGAGCCTTCTGAGGGAAAATGGCTGTGCTAACACTAGATTTTGGACTTCTGGCCTATAGGACTGTGAGAGAATAAATTTTTTTGAGCCACCTAGGTTGTGATAATTTGTTACACAGACCTCAAGGCACCTGGGGCACTAACACACGCTCATGGAACAGCAGGTTGTGTGTGGGGGGGTCTCCTCCCCTTTTGCCTTTTCTTCTGAAATTCCTTTTGCCCAGAACATATTTCTACCCACCAAAAACCCAACCACCCTTCAGTGGCCAACTTAAGATACTGTTGTGGATTCCAGGTCTCCTTGACCGTTTTTCAGTACTTTTCACCTTTTGAAGATTCCATGGTAACTGAAAAAGAGTAGGCAGAGAACAGTTAACCAGGAGAGTTTAGGAGACATTTTTTACTGAACACATAGCATCTACCAAGCCACGAGAATTAGTCAGTCCCCTAATCCAAACCCAACTAAGTGAAGCTTTCATGCAGATTTAATAAATTTCAACAGTATTCAATATTTCCCCCAGGGTTCTTCTAAATACTATGTCCTTTCCAACCATGGTACCCTCCTAGCAAAGGGGGCAGAAGGACCAATGCTATCTGGTCCAGGAGCTACGTCTCATCCTCTGTTACACCATAATTTATACTTTACCTCTAAGTTTCTGCTCTGTTCTTTGAAGATTTCATTATGGCTCAGAAAGGAGGGTATGGACTGCAGCCACACAGCCTGGGCTTGAACACTCAGCAATTACTTTGACAAGTCGCCTCATGTTTAAAACAGGGAGTTAAGGGGCACTCGGGTGGCTCAGGGGGTTAAGCGTCTGCCTTTGGCTCAGGTCATGATCTTGGGGTTCTGGGATCGAGCCCTGTGTCGGGCTCCCTGTTCAGCAGGAAGACTGCTTCTCCCTCTCGTTGTCTCTCTCTCTCTCTCTCTCTCTCTCATGCACACATGTACTTTCTCTCTCAAATAAATAAAAATCTCAAAAAAAATTAAATAAAACAGGGATTTAAGAGAACCAGGCTCCTAGGGTTTAAATGAGAGGCAGGTGTTGTCTGGTAGAGATAGAGGAAAATAACTGCAGCATCTGAAAGTAATTTGTTGGAGCAGCAGAATGATCAAAAGAAAAACAAAAAAAGCCATACATTATGCAAATATTTGGTCTTTCAAAGCCATTCTGACAGAGGATGATGATGACAGGTAGCGGCAGGGAAGAGAACAAATTCATATTTTCCTCTACTCCTCCCTGTCTTCTTCTAAATTTTAATATGAAAGCTCTTGTGATTTAATCATCATTGTTCAACTGATTCCATTTTCTCTATGAAGCCCTGAGGCCAGGTCCCCTGGGAGCTATGGACCCAAGCTCTTTGCTTCTGTTCCCAGTTGGGGGAAAGCTGTCCTTGTCCTTGTCCATACACTGTTCAGAGAAAACATGTTTATTGAACATGGGAACTGACTCCATTTAAGGAACCTTAGTTCATGAATCTGTTCCCAGAAAATAAACTAACTGGTTAACAGTCTTGAATGATTTGTTCTTTGCTTTTGGGCAAATTTCAGCTTATTCTTGCTTGAGGGTGAACAATAAAATTCACAAGAAACTCCCACGTTTTTGACCTAGCCCCGCGATTTAACCTCCTCACCGACTTGCCTGGCCTCTTGCCCCTTCCTTCCCCCTGGCCAGCCAGCAGGCAGAGAGTGTCCCCTGTGAGTCATCACATAACCAAAACATCAGGCAGCAGGAGACTAAGAAAAGCAGCAAAGCTGGAGGTAAGAAGGCCCCGAACGAAGAAGAGTGTCAGGATCTTAGGGGAGTGCTTTTTACACCTTTAAAATAGCTCAGTGATTTTCCATAAAAAGGTCGGCTAAGGGTCAGAGGAGTGGAGCCCCAGCCACAGTTCGTGCTCAATAAAAGTTTATTAAAGGAAGAAACAAATTTAGGCTTGGAGAATCCTGGCTGATTAGGAATGAGTCCGTCCTTCTTATACAAAAACAGATCTTTTACCCACAATGTGGTTTAGGAGAAAGAAGACACAGAGCTGGGGGGTCTGTGCTGCAGCTCCCTCCTCTAAGGCCGTAGCACTCCACGTCATAGCTGCTGTGCATGGCGCACTGAGTTGGGCAGTGGGCAGCGTACACAGCTGACCATGGCATCACTGCAGGGAGCCAAGAGGTCAGGGTCCAGGATCTTGATCTGTGAGCTCTGCTTATAAAACCATCGTAGAATCTAAACAACAGAAAGAAGCACTGTTGCTTCCGCGCTGTTCAGATTACACATGGAAACCAGCGAGAACTGTTGGTCTAGTGGTGCTTCTGTCCGGTGCGGGAATTCCTTAATTCTGATCTATGTGGTCACTGCACAGTCCTGCGCTTTGCTTCTGAGAGACGGATCACGCTGAAGAGCCAGAACATAACAGAGTGGCAGGGGTGGGTGGCATGAGGAACAGTACCATTTACATATTGACTTACTCTGAAGCAGTGTAGACCAGGTAAGTAAATTGATGCTACAACACTGGCTCATTTTCGGGATCATGTACAGCCCCTGATACTTCATCGGTATGACAACCTAGTTATGTATTGACTTATTTACATTCTGCCTTGTTCTAGAAATAATTTCAAAGCAGACATCCATTAAATTCTAGATGGGGGCACCTGGGTGGCTCAGTTGGTTGAGTGTCTGACTCTTGATTTTGGCTCAGGTCATGGTCTTGGGGGTCTTAGGATCCAGTCCTGTGTGGGGCTCAACGCTCAGAGAGGAGTCTGCTTCAGGATTCTCTCTCCCTCTGCCCCTCCTCCTTCTCTAATAAATAAATCTTAAAAAAAAAAAAGTTTGTCTCTCCTTCTATTAAAAAAAAATTCCAGATAGTGGGGCACCTGGCTGGCCTAGGTGGCAGAGCATGCAACTCTTGATTTCTTGGTCTCAGGGTTGTGAGTTCCAGCCCCATGTTGGGTGTGGAGATTACTTAAAAAAACAAGCAAACAAACATAAAAACCAAACCTCCAGTTGGTGACATAGATGTGATTTTTAAATATACAAGGGACTGTGGCTGTCATCTAGTACAGTGACCTTTTCAAGCCCCCCTCCTTTTTTGGATTGTTGTTACTTTTAGCTATAGCACTTGATCCCCAAGAGGAATCTTTTGCAGAAACAATGCAACAATCTATTTTATATAGATCAAAACAAAGCCTTTGGGTTTGAAATACTCGTGAAACATCTTCATAGAATCCCTAAGACTTTCTGAAGTTTCCAGAAAGAGGTTCAGTGATTTTCTCACAGTCCCCAGCAAGTTCATAGCAGGAATGATAGTCCAGACCTCTGAGCTCCAGTCTGGGGCTCTGTCACCTACACAGTGGTTAACTATTTAGACAACTCCTAAAACTGGGCCCCAGCTGAGACAGGCTAGTTTTTGATTGCCAACTGATGGATGAGTGTGCAGTCCAACACTTGGTAGTAATGGGAACATCCACACAGCACAATATATGCAAAAAGAACAGCTGGAAGGCCAATTATTCACCAGTTGTCACCTCTGATTGCTTAGTAACAGGGCAAAGTTGAGAGTGCTTAATGCAAAATTCAAATGAGTTTTGGGAGACGTGAGAGGGCCCAATGCTCTCTTTACAGTTAGGAGCTCTCAGCTCCTGGAGAGGTATAGAGATATTTGCCCTTGAGATTCTTCTTAAGAAGAGAAAGATAGGGAGGGCAGCCTTACTCTGGTTTAACCCATAAAGAATAGAGGAGGAAGTGATGAGTATCCCATCTCTACCTAAGAAGTAACATCTCCCCAGAACCATCAGGAACCTTCTTCACTTTGAGTCAGTTAGCAATGGGTTTTCTCTAGCTTTACTTCAACACAAGGTTTTGAAGGATGAGTAGGAGTTTGCTAGGCAGAAAGGGAAAGAAGGACATTCTAGACATAGGGAAGAGTGCTGATGAAAAGCCACAAGCCGGCGGCACATCTTCATGCACCACAGTGAAGCACACAGTACAGTGGAAGAGTTCTTGCCGGAAAAGCTGAACGTGAATTTTTTTTTTCTCAACCTAATAAAGCCTCTTGAGCTAACTTCCACTTATAGGAGATACAGATGGGGGATAAAAGAACAAGCTAAATAAAACAAGGACACAAGAGACAAGTCTACAATGGGAGACATTCTAAAGGAACTTACCCTGCTTCTGCAACAAGCCAATGCCCCCACCCAAAAAAAGAGGCATGCTCTAGATTAAGAGATAGAGCTGCAAACAAGTGCAACATGTGGTCCCTTTCTGCATCCAGATGCCAACAAACCGCTAGACATGTATTTTTGAGACAACTGGGGAAGCATGACTATGAACTGAATAGATGATGCCAAAGAACGAATGTGATTTTGTTAGGTGTGAAAATGGCTGTTATAATGAAAGAAAATGCTGTATTTCTTGAGATGTACACTGAAATTATGTAGTGGTAAAAATACAGAATGCCTGTTATTTGCTTTAAAATATTTCAGCAAAGAATAATAAATTATTTCATAATAAAGAATTAAAGTGGGTTAAGCAACTGCCCTCAGCTCAGGTCATGATCCCAGAGTCATGGGATCGAGCCCCGCATCGGGCTCCTTGATTAGCAGGGAGTCTGCTTCTCCCTCTCCTTCTGCCTGCCGCTCCCCCTGCTTGTGCTGTCAAATCAATAAAAAAAATAAAGAAAAAAAAATTAAAGCAAAATGATATACTGGCATGAAACACAGTACATTATGGAGACATCTACTGGATCCCTACTAGTGCCTGAATCAGGCCCTTGTTGTTTTGTTCATCTGGCAGAATATCCGGCATATCATCATCAAATATTTATTGCATGCAAGATACATAAATTATTGCATCTAATCCTCTAGTAATCCTTTGAAGTATTATCCCTATTTTACATGAGGTGACTTGCCCAAGGTCACAAGATTCAAATCCAGAGCCATCTGACTTCACCTTCGTAACAAACACCTGTAGAATTCGGCATAAGTTCAGGAACTCTATTAGCAGGTGGTAAAACAAATTCTAGCCAGCATCCTCTAATACTGAGATCAGCCTACTTTTCCACACTTCTGCAGACTGCACTCATGTCCCATGCCCAAACTCTAGCCATTTCTACTAGCATACTGCACACATTTCATTCATGGAGATCTACTGAGCCACTACGTGTGACAGGCATTGTGTTTTGGGGTGTTTGGTGTCCCCTCATCATACACTTTGGGGTATTCATTATGCACATCCCCTCAGACCATACGCTTGAGAGGTGAAGCCATTATAGATCATCAAATCCTATGGCCAAATATACTAGGTGAGCAACAGAGGTTTGAACATCACGTCTCTATCCTCATTATTTGATCTACTAGAAATTTAAGCAAAACTTGCAGAGCTCACCTTGGGGTAACTGTCCCCCCACAGGACTGACCCAGCTCCCTGATCCTTTTACTATAGCGCTGCACCTTAAAAGCAAATGAAGTATGTGAACACAACACTAAATGACTACATATTAGTTCTTCTATTAGATCTTTTAAAAAGAGAGGAGGAGGGATTGGTGAATAGAAATGGAGGAACTCAAGTGCTCTACCTTCTAACAGGAATATTGGGCCCCCAGTTTGACCCCGGTGACCCACAGAACCATTAGTCAGCTTATAGGATGCCCTAACAAGTTTCTAGGCCTCCAGCCCATCTCTGAGATACATCCTTGGCTTCCTGCCTCAAGCTTGGGGCCAATCTGCCAATCTCCCATCAACACTGATCTCTCACTAATAGCAAATGCAGACCTCTGGCCTCATACCCAGCACCCAGATACTTGGCTTCCTTACCTATGACCTTAAGGATGAAGTCTACTAACTTATTCCTCTCAGCATCTTGTCAAATCATGAAATCTGCTTGGTCAGGATAAGAGTAAAGCTATATTTTATTTTTACTTTTAATACAAAACTGTTAACATGGGCAATGACAGAAGGCTGAGGCAGAGTAGTCCAGAGTCTCCCATGCTCTTCTGCATATACAACCCCATCAATTTCAGTTGCTGAAAGAAGACCCTCTCATGCATTAGCTTCAGGGGAGCACCAATCTCAACAGAGTCCTGCTCCTCCCAGAATCCTTTAACTTTTTACTTCCCTGCTGTGAAGCTCACCTGGATCTTTCCTTTGCTGTTAATAATTGTTCATGCTTCCTTGAAGCAGTGGTTCAGAATTTGTTACAAATGCACATTATTTACAGGCACTACCCCACACCCACTGAATCAAAAACTGTTTCGGCAGCCCTCCAGGTACTCCTGGTGCCTGCTAAAGTTGGTAATTATGGCCTGGAGGCACCACCAATCACTTATCAGTTAACTCTTGAGAAAGGAAGGCATTTCTTCTTTTTTTTTTTTTTTAAAGATTTTATTTATTTATTCGACAGAGATAGAGACAGCCAGCGAGAGAGGGAACACAAGCAGGAGGAGTGGGAAAGGAAGAAGCAGGCTCATAGTGGAAGAGCCTGACGTGGGGCTCGATCCCATAACGCTGGGATCACGCCCTGAGCCGAAGGCAGACGCTTAACCGCTGTGCCACCCAGGCGCCCCCTGGAAGGCATTTCTTCTTCACACTTATTCTCTGGGTCTTGATTTTTCTTATTTTAACATAACGACCTTTCCCCATTTTATTCCACCAGAGAATGCTAATTAGAAGCAAAACTATTGGGGCGCCTGGGTGGCACAGCGGTTAAGCGTCTGCCTTCGGCTCAGGGCGTGATCCTGGCGTGATGGGATCGAGCCCCACATCAGGC
>NC_048221.1:137758684-137828390 GCF_002007445.2 Ailuropoda melanoleuca | reverse complement strand
AAAAAAAAAAAAGCAAAACTATTGCTTAATTTTTTTTTAAACTTTGCATTCCCAAGTTACACTGTCATTTTGTTTTTGTGTCTATGTCCTTGAAAATCTAGGGCAATAGGTCTGCTCAAAGAGTGATTTTCTGATCCACAAGACTGTTTTCACTTCAGTAATCTTTCCAATTCTCAAATTAGGCTTCTTTCCCTTTTAAGTGCTGCACATACATATATTCCCAATCCTTTACACTTGGAAATACACACATAGGCTCACGGGCAGAACAGGTGTCTACCTTCCATAGGGAAGAAAACTGAAGGTGAGCGAGATTAAGCCTACAACTAGAGAGAAGCAGAGCTGCGAGTTCTCATACCCAGTACAGTCCTTGGCTCATAGCAGGCACTTGATAGTGAATGGACGAATGAACGAAGGAACGAATGAACAAACAAATGCACATGTACGTTAGACCTTCTGACTTCTAGGCTGCTACTCTGTTCACTTAGGTCACACTGTCTCTCACGTTATGCAATTGTGGAAACAGACAAGTCTAGCTTGGAGGAGTTAATAATCTGGTCCCATTTATTGTCCTAGCTCTGAAGCTGCCATGTTGCCAGCAATCCGAGAACACAAGTCTTCAGAGAACCTTGCAGTGAATCCTCCAAGGTTCTTATCAAGTTCCCGGATAGCTGAAAGAACACCCATATGTCAAGGACAATAGCTGAAATGCAGGGCCTTCTCTAACGAGGAGAAAGAGAGCTAAGTACTAAGTCCAGACAGGTAAAAAAAAACCTCACGATGTCAGCAGAAAATGAAAAACAAGAGGTTTAGTCTCTGCCAGGCACCCGAGTTCTTCAAGTCAGATGGTATGGAATGAATGGCAGGTGTTTTTACAATAAACGCCAACTTCCAGGATTCACATCCACACATACTCAGAAATGAGGTTAACCTGAGCCTCATTAAATGGGTTTAATTCCTCTACATCTGCGTCGTGGAAAGAAAATCAGGCTGCCCTCTAAGTTAAATTTCAGGTGGCTTTATACATACCTCTTCAGGTTTTCACCAGTGACATCTAGGAAACAACGGTAGGCTGTCACAGAAAGAAAAATGATTTTTGTATATATAAGCAAGTATCTATTAATAACAGGGAGTTTCTAAATAACCTAGGTGACAGTCTGACGGCTATCCTCAGTCAGTGGCCCATTATCACAAGCAAGAGCAAAAAGCAAAGGCCCTAGTAGGTAGAGAACGAAGCCGGCCTCCCACAGCCCAGTATCTCAAACAAATGAGCCTATAAGCATGTAATTTTGTCTGAATTAGCAAAGAAATTACTAAATCTTTAGCTCAAATTATAGCATTTAACCCTTTTGATAAACATTTGAGTAAGAAGCCCAGATATTCCTGAAACATCTGTATCCAGCTCACACAAAAGAATTTAAGGGCCTAGAGTTGAAAGGCCTATTGTACTTTNCTTTTTTTTTTTTTTTTTTTTTTTTTACTCAGGGCTCAACTGAGTTTCGAAGGGATTGCATTTAGTAATTCGTATCGCATGAAAGCCCTCAATAAGCCTCTTTGCTAGCTGAGTAAAATCATAACTCTACCCTGCTTCCAGGGTTTAAGTACTTTCTTGGTAGTCTTAGGCCAACGCTGTGGTATGTTGTAGAAATAGTGTCTGAGGACAAAGGAAAGATCCTTACATAATCCTTTAAGCAATGTGGAATAAAGCATCACTTTCAGAAGAGGGAGTCTCCCCTCCTTTCTAAAGGGCATTAAAGGACTCATTGCTCAGCACATTCTAAAGTAGAAAGTGTTGCCATGATCACAATGCTGTAAGTGGAAGGGGCCCAACCATTAAAAACTGGTATTATTTACTACAGGAAAATTATGAATTTATAGTCCTAGGACATGGATTGCAAAAAAACCTGTAAGATAACCTAAAAGAAATTGTTTCCAAACTCATTTGAAATCAATTTTACATAATCCATTGTTCACACAAACTGATTTTACAAACTATTACTCTTATTAACATGTCATATATTTCATCCTATTACTATTTTAGTGTAAGCTCTACAACCAACATGATGCTTGAACTCATGACCCCAAGATCAAGAATTACATGCTGTACCAACTGAGCCAGCTAGGCATCCCAAAGATTTTTTTTTTAAAGATTTTATTTGACAGAGAGAGAACGTGCAAGTGTGTGTGGGGGGGNGTCGAGGGGGGGGGGGGGGGGGGGAGGGATAGAGGGAGAAGCAGGCTCCCCGCTTAGCAGGGAACGCAGACTCCATCCCAGGGTCCTAGGATCAGGACTTGAGCCAAAGGCAGATGCTTCAGGGACTGAGCCACCCAGGCACCTCCCAAAGTTTTTTTTTTTTTAAAGTAATCTCTACACCCAGTGTTGGCTTGAACTTACAACCCCGAGATCAAAAGTCGCATCATCTACCTACTGAGACAGCCAGGCACCCTGTTTTCCATCCTAAAAAAAAAAAAGGCTGGCAGTGACCAAGTTCCCACGATCCACTACCTAGATACAACCTAAAACTTGAGAAAGTAGTAATCTACTACCATTGCTTTAATCTCAAAAAAAAAAAAAAAAAAAAAAAAAAAGTGCCACGTAGTGCAGGAGCGGAGCAGCAACTTCAAAGTAGGCTACTCAGTTTTAAACCCTGATACCACTACCTGTCCTAGCTTCTGTGCTTCAATTTTCTCCTCCATAAATCAGGAGAAAAATCTAACCCCTAAATTTCATGAAATGGAGTTATGTTTGTGAAGATGCTTAAGAAACAGAATCTGTTTAGATGGGAAAGTTGGGCCTTAATATGCTGGCGTGATGTATACACATGCAGCAGCACGAGTAGAAGCCCAGGCAGAAACAGTCTGATGGCCCTTCCACTGTAAGAAAGCACTGAGCATGATGAATATTGATTATTCAACGGCCTTCAGTGGGAAGCACACACAACGAACAACATATTTGAACTGTAAATTTGACAAATAATGCTTGGTAATGATTGTTATTTCCTTACTTTCTGAAGATTGTCAAAGGGCTCACACCTTAAAAGAAAAAAAGAGAAACATACATTAAAGCCTTCATTTTCTAAATCTGAGCGACCAGAAGAGAGAGAAATTTTCATTGAAAATCCTTTTCAATTTAGCCAATACAGAATTACTGAGAATTTGGTTATTTGCATCTAGGTTGTCTAGCTTCAGGCCAAACATCAGCTAGTTGCTGGGCCCTCTGGTAAGTCAGTTGGTCTTTCTGGACTTGTTTCCATACCACGAGTTAGGTTTAATATAATCCTACAATTTGAGCTGCTTTTAAGGTTTAACTCAAACGGCAAAACTGACAGATTAAGGAGACTGGGGAGAGGTGAGGAAGAGGTAAAAACAAAAAGAAAAACCCAAGCTTCCAAATAGGACAGAACGAAAGATAAATACTAATTGTGTTTATTTACTCTAGTAAGCAAACTGAGGCACCCATAGCAGGGAACAGTGGCATAAAAATGAACTTGGTATGGCACCTGAGTTCAAACCCTAGGTCTACTACTTAATAAGACACATAATTTTGGACAAATAATTCCTTTTTTTCCTTCTGATCAGCTGTCCCATCAGTCAAGGGGAAAGGTACTTGGCAGGGCAGTTGAGAGGATTAAATACGAATGTGCATAGTGCTTGACCAGGCGCTAGAATCTACTCCGTCAATACTGGTTCCCTGTAAGTAAAGCAAAAAGGGCTGGAACATTCATGGACATGCTCAAGGTGTTATAATTTAAACTGAAGATGAGGAACCCTCCAGTTTTTTTCTCTGGGTATTACTTATTCCCTTTAAAACCTCAGTTTTGAAGGCAAATAGTCATTGGCAAGTAAAAATATGTGGATAAGCAGTAAATGGCAAGACTGCTTCAAACTGGATTTCCTGGTCATGATGATCTTACATCTTCAGGTACAACAGGTTCCCCAAGCTCCTGCTGAATGGATCCAAAACAGTTCACTGTGGTTTAGATTGCAACTTAACTGCAATGTCCTCAAAATTCAATAGTACTACACATGGTCTATATACAGGTTAACTGTCCTCTTGCAAAGCTCATCAAATACAAACTAGATAAGGGAAGACAACAGAGGTATGTCAGAGGAAAACATACAGCATTCACCAGTTTAAAATGAAAATCTTCCTAAACTTTATAAAGAATGATGAGGTTAAGTGTTAGTTTTAATAGATTCAGATGGCACTCACCTATCATCAATCCAAATAAAATCAGGCTCACAATCTGGCAGAAACAATCACATGCCCATGCCTGTTACAGGCCTCAAATGTTTTTCAATGTTTGGCTCAACTCCATAAAAATCAGTGCATTTAAAAGTAAGTGACTACAATTCTGATTTTCTCAAATTATTTTACTCTTCTAGAATTTTTACACATCTCCTTTTTAGTGTTTTTCATGATTTTAAACAAGCAAAGTTAACAATCTCTACTGATATTTAAAGTTATATACCTGAGTAGATTTTACCAATTCTGCCCCTCCAACCAAAAAGTAGTTTTCCTTTTCTGATCTAAAATCAACAAATCATAGCTCACTGTACTATATGTTGGAACAGAAATCCCCAATGCTTCTATTTTGAATTTTTATTTTTTATTTTTTTAATTTATTTATTCGACAGAGATAGAGACAGCCAGCGAGAGAGGGAACACAAGCAGGTGGAGTGGGAGAGGAAGAAGCAGGCTCCCAGTGGAGGAGCCTGATGTGGGGCTCGATCCCAGAACGCCAGGATCACGCCCTGAGCCGAAGGCAGACGCCCAACCGCTGTGCCACCCAGGCGCCCCCCCAATGCTTCTATTTTGGATAGTCAATGTTAGAATGCAATCCCCCCCAAAATTATTTTGTTATTAAAACTGAAAGGACATTAAAAAAAAAAAACACCTTGCAAAATAAGCTCAAACTACAAAATAGGTAGTTAACATTCAACATTTCTGATGTCTGAAAGTAATTTAAAAAGTTCAAATACAAACACATCTTTGAACCTTCCTTCCACCAGAAACTTTATCCAATGTATTCCTCTCCCTTGAGAAAAGCTGTTTTCTCTCCTGCTAAGTTCCCAGCAGTGTTCTACAAATATCCTCTACATCTAGTGCAGGGAAGTCCCAGCATCAGAGGTCAAAGGAGATACCACAAGCCTGGACTCCTTTTAAAGATGCCACTTTCTCCTAAAGCAAGGAGAGATTTAAAGGAGACTAAATGCTGAGAATAATCTGCTTTTTAAAAAGGAAGGCTACTCTGGGAGTGCCTGGGTGGCTCAGCTGGTTAAGCACCGGCCTTAGGCTTGGGTCACGATCCCAACATCCTGGGATGGAGTCCTGCATCGGGCTCCCTGTTCAGTGGGGCGTCTGCTTCTCCCTCTCCTGCTGCCCCCTCCCCAACTCCTTCTGCTCATGCTTGCTCTCTCTCTCAAATAAATAAATGAAATCTTCAAAAAAACAAAAACAAAAAACAAAGAAGACTACTTTGGTAACTCAGTGATTACACACTACTTACCAGTACTTGCTAAGATGTGATAACTCTTTCTCCTGATTCACAGTGTTCTTCCTAGGTTCACTGAAATTTTTATTTAAAAAGTAGTGTCTTACCGATTTAGATTTTTGGGGACCAAAGTCCATATTCAAATGGATATTTCCCCAAGTCCCATTCAATTCTCTTTTCATGGTCACATTTTAGGAGATAAAGGCTAATCCTACAAAGCTGAAATTTTCAGATTATCTTCTGACTTTAAATTCTCAGGTCAATACTTGAAGACAGGTTAGTGTAACAGCCCATGTGATATTATAAAACCAAACTATTTGAAACTAATGGTACAACTGTTTACAAAAACTGAATTATTTGAAAACTAAACAAGTAAAGTACTCTCAAACTTTGACATTCTGCTTGAAATCCACTGAAACATACTTCTAACACCAACCAAAGCACTCATACTCACATAATTAACTTTTCTAGTTTCAAAATGTCCACTTTATTCCATATAACACTTAACTAGGTATCATTTACATCTGAGGAAGAGATGGCCCACACAACTGATCTATGGTAAAACACTAACTCTAAGACACAAAGTCCATTTTTATACATTTCCAGGCATCCCTAGACAAGTGAATCACAATGCAGGTACAAATTATTACTACATTTTACATAAGATAAAAGGGAAGTATAAATAAACTTCAGAAAGTAGTAAATTCATCTGTCCCTTAAATGAGTGTGCAACTGTTACAAAGCCATAGTAAATGGTTTATAAAATGTAGTTTTATGTTACTCTGCTGTTACATAGGGCATAACATTTTCACAAGGCTTTTTAGGGACTACAGTCAATGATTAGCAACACACAGAAGTGGTCCAACTCTCTACATGACAATCACTAGACAAACTGGACACCCTCTCATATGTGCACAAATCTGCATGGAAAAGTACTAAAGTTTTAGACTTGGACTTGTGTACTTTAATTTATTTCCCCTTTCTAGTGTAGTAAGAAATGACATGCACTTTAATTTGCCAAAAGCAATGCTTGTATTCTGGCAGCAACATGCTACTTCTATTACACAGTAAAGTGAATACCAGAACTACAAAGGCAGGAGGTGTAAGTGAATTTTTATTGGGAAGGGAAGTTGTCAACTTAAACAGCAGCAAATGAAGAATGAATAAAGAAACTTCCTGTTGTCACAGATACACAAGACCTCCATCATATATGATACGGGAGGCATTTCAATTTGTGACCCCCAGCGCAGAAATGCCAAATGCTTTTCCATTCAATCTAATACTTCTGGATTCCTATCAAAAAGGAATACATTAAGAGCATGGAAAAGTTGCTTACTGAAAGGAAACCCCCGAAGAAGAGTAAGGGAGGGAATGTAGAAATTAAGAAGTTATGTAGAACACTTTGTAAATTGTAATGGCTACATTTTCATATCTTCACAGTAATACAAAACACAGTCACTTGCAGAACTGGTTCAGATTACTTCAATACCAGATACATTTTTAGTCCTCTACATAAGTGTTTGGAAGTTACTTATGTTTATATGAAATGAAGCTATTAATACTTTTCTACAGCAGTAACTGCACACCAGGAAGGCCAAGACAAACACAAATCAAGGAATGGAGTTTTCCCAAAGCTGCAAGGTGAAAAGACTATAAACAGTTGATTCCATACACATGAATGGGTTTCTTTGCTATAGGAAATCCAAATGGAGTAAGGGAATGGAGATGAGTAAAAAGGTTTCTTGAGGGGAAGAAGGATGACCACCCTGTATGCATTTAGTTTTCTGCCCCTTCTGCCGCATCACATTCTTCTCCTGCACTGTCTGATGTCCATAACTAGGGGAAAAAAAAAAAATCATAATAAGTTATCCAGACCATAGAGACTGTGACTAAGAATGGAAGTTAGATTTCTCAAAATCCCAAAAACCACCAACTCCTCCTCCAATGTGTATCTTTGTAAACCTTTCACTAAGCATTTACAAATGACATACGAACATACACTATTTGAGTACATTTTTAAAGCTTTCTTTTTTTAATAGTATAACTAAAAAAATAAATAAATTAACCAAGGCAGTACCCTCAGAATTTAACTTTCTCTCCACTCACAGCAGCTCAATGCTCTTCCTGAAAGCACTACTAAAATATAACTTATGAGATGAATAAGACAAAAAAAAAAAAGTTAAGGGCGGAGGTGAACCACAGGCATAATAACGGTTTCCAAATATTTGAAAGGCCGTCATATGGAAAAAGGGGCAGACCTACTGTGCATGCAGCCAAGGGTTAAATGGGAGTGGGTGATGGAAGTTAGAAAGGAACAGCAGTGGATGGAAGGTGCACAGAAAGCATTCCTCAATTAGCTAGGATGTTAAGACAGAACTGATTGGCAAGGAACTCTCCAATTTTAGTACGAACAATGAAGCAAAGAAGGGAATCGTCAATAGTTATTGACTACAATCAACAGTTCAAAAAATGAATTACTATTAAATCAACAACACCAAGAGAGTAGGGGCAGTTCTAGCATTCTAGAAAAGCTAGAATCTTATATAATCAAGTCATTATTCAAATACTAAAATAAATAAAAACAAAACACAAAACAAATCTCTAAAGAGCTGTCTCTATAAGAGAGAAAATAAAAACCAGTTAAAAGATACAGCAGCTCCATGGTATTCCTGAGAAGAGATGTATTGGCTCGTTTGCTTTTTTCTTCTATGGAGGTGGTTTATGCCCACCATTCTGTTACCCCACAAGCACAGGGAATTCTAATGGCTGAGAATGAAGTATCACAATTTCCTTGTTCAGCAAAGTTGAACAGATATGGTAGTAACATTAAAAAAAAAAAAAATCCTTTCTAGCAAAAGATAAAGCTCCAAACTGAGGGCCTGGAGATCTATACTTATATTCAAAGGTATAGTCCCTTCTGCCACATTTTGTCTAAAATTTTTGACGTTATCAAATTTACTTGAACCTATAAAAGATGCTAAGTAAAGTTAAAATTGTGTTTTTTTTCTCCATTACTTTTCTCTTCATTATCTGCCTATTCAAGAAGTAGGGAGAAAAACAAAAGAAAATCAAAGACGATTAAGTGGAACAGGTTTTGGCCTAGAAGCACAGGTGGAATAAATGGAGGTTAAGGTTTACTCCCCATCAAATGCCTGTAAGACATCATGTAGATTTCACAAAGTAAATTTTTATTAAAACAAGGCACTTCAATGTGATTTTAGGAAAGCTTATATTGCCTAACTCGCTAATTTACCCAAAGGAAGAAAATACTGCAACCACCGTAACATTCTGTATTAACATATTTCATCAACATCTTCATTCCAATGAAAAATAGTGATGTTAATATTAAGAGTTCCTACAATCTTAGTACCTTCTCAGGAAGGTCTAGGTCTGATAAAACGCCTATTGAACTGGAAAATCTGCCCATAAAAGAACAGTTGGCCAATACAAAATATTAACAAGCACTTAATACTTTTACTTGCGTATCTCGATACTTATTTTCTAAGAGAAAGTGTAGCTCTTACATAACTGCCCCCAAAGACAGGGAGACTGAAATAAAATATAAGTACCTTTCTTCTTAAGAAGAAAATGAAATTAAAAAGAATGAACAACTCACTGTTAGGTTGTCTCTAAGCAACTGCATGATGAGGGTGCTGTCTTTGTATGAATCTTCATTCAGTGTATCAAGTTCTGCAATGGCCTCGTCAAAAGCCTGGCAAATATTAACATCCACGGTCAACAATACTCATCACATCGACACAGACGGATTACAATTACGAGCCATTTTTACAAAATCCATTTTATGTTCTACTATCAATTAAAAACAAAACTCAATGGAATAATTTCCAGAGTCCCAGTTTGACAATGACCTTTATCAGTATGAGTAAGAACTTAACAAGAATGACCCGAAACTTACTGTTTTAGCCAGTGTGCAGGCAAGCTCTGGGTTATTAAGGATCTCATAGTAAAATACAGAAAAGTTAAGAGCCAGCCCCAGGCGGATTGGGTGTGTGGGTTGCATCTCTTTCTTGCTGATATCAAAAGCCTCTTGGTAAGCTCCTTGGGAATTATCTATTGTTTCTGTGAAGGGGAAAAAAAAAAAAAAAGGCACAATACTGAAAATATCCATCAAGTATAGAGCACATTAACC
The DNA here is from genome assembly GCF_002007445.2 of Ailuropoda melanoleuca. Classification (NCBI taxonomy): domain Eukaryota; kingdom Metazoa; phylum Chordata; class Mammalia; order Carnivora; family Ursidae; genus Ailuropoda; species Ailuropoda melanoleuca. Next base: position 137,818,748 of record NC_048221.1, on the reverse strand, counting down.
TTTCACATATGCTACTACCTCGTGTAGAGCTGGATTTTTCTCTGTGGCCTTCTTTCAAAACCACAGCAGCAAACCAAAAATACGACCTTGTACTGGGTTAGAGAAACTAGTTTATAATGTTGCTTGCTTCAGCTTTAAAAAAACCCAACATGAGACAGTGCAATCAGATTTTCTAAATCTGTGACTAAAACAATTTTCTTTTTCCATATCTTTCAGTTTTACTAATTGGAAATGCAGCAATTTAAAAATAATTTAACTGATACATGTCAATAATATCTCAATAAAACTAGAAACAATTTTGGCTGTAGTACTTCTCAAAATAATGAAAACACTTTTACAAAGATCACCACCAAAATCTCTATTTTTGTGATTTGTAAAAACAATACTGATCCTTGGTATCAAGATGTATTATGTGAAAGGCAATATGAAAGTGTCAGTATACAGAACAAAATCTGCTTTGACCAGAGGTTGATTACTGGCCTAATAAAAATGTCATTTTCCTGAAAAAACTGTTCAATAATTATTACCAATACTAATCTGATTGTATCCATGCTTTCAAAAGGGTAAGTAGGTTTTCTAAATGAGACCACTGGCCCATTCCAGTTTTAGAAATACTGACCAAACAGAAATGTAAAGCTAGCCTTTTATGGCCTGAATATGTGCATTTTCCTCCCTCTGAAATGGCACATTTATTGATCTAAACATGGCTGGTACAGCCCTCACGCAATAAGGAGTTCTTGCTGTTTGGCATATAAGGAAGTACTACAATAGCAGTAGTAAGGTGTCTCAGCTCCTGGGCTGTAAATACAGACTATCTATGAGTCCCAGACTATTGGAGTGTTCTATGGATAGAAATACAAATGCCAATGAGCCAGAGAAGGCTAAATCACATTAATGCTGGGGCTATGTCCCAGTCCTCAAAGACATCCTTGTGACCTGCAAATATCTGTCACTTTCAGCTCTGTTTTTATCTTTATGGCAACAGAAATTACACATAATAAGTTTAGTATAACAAATTTTATTACAGCAGGATACAATAGTCTTCTCTTTGTATCTTCACTTACACTGATATTTGAGATGGTAAAACTATTCCACTTTCAGTTAGTACCTCTGTGAGGGTAGGAAGCTACAGAAACTACTTGAGGGTGCACACTCTTTTCAGATGGGGCAAAATTAAAAACAAAATAATAAGTCTACTGGAAATAAGAAATTAAGTGCAACTTCTACCTAGAACTTGATAAACATGGTAGCAGGCACATACACAAAATTTAATAGGACTTCCACTACTAATACTCCAGGAGACTGAGTCCACCGCTAACAGATCACGTCGATTTTCTTTTTACAATCAAGTCCAGCAATTCAGTTATTCTCTCTCCCATATCTATATTTTCTATGACAAATTATATGCCAGCAGTATAAATTTCCTCAGAAATTTGGATATATATATAATTAGCAGTCAATGTCATGATCCTTCAAAATAGGTAGGTAGTAGTTAATAAATTAGTATGTCAAACAGAAGTACAACATCCTGTTTCTATATTCTGTATGTAACTTCTGGTTAAGTTTCAAGGTACAATGACACAAAGGGCCATTGACAACACAATCTCTCAAGCATATGCAAATGACTAGGGGGCTAAAAATATGCCTAACCAAATTCTAAAATATGAAAGATTAAGCCTCTTTAATTTTTTATTATTATTTAAGTAGGCTCCACCCCAGTGTGGAGCCCATCACAGGTCTGAATTCAGGACCCTGTCTGTGATCCAGACCTGAGCTGAGATCAACAGTAAGATGCTTAACTGACTGATCCACCCAGGTACCCAAGATTAAGCCTCTTTTAAATAATATCTTAGCAGATTATAATCAAAGAGTTTACGAGTTTTTCAAAAACAGTACATAATGTAAATTCATGACTATTTTCATTTTTGAGAACATTAAGGTAACATTAATTTTCTTTTACATAGATTCCAAGATTTTTTTTAAGATTCCAAGATTTTTAAAAAGTTACAGGAAGCCTGGAGATTACATAGAGACTACTGTCACAGTGTACCATTTATCCTCCCTTCCTTTTTTAACTTTACCCATAAACCGAACATACTTACGTTTTCGATCATCGCCACATGCAACTTCAGCAAGGTACCGGAAGTAATCTCCCTTCATTTTCAGATAGAAGACCTTACTCTCTGGATTAGTTGCATTGGCTATTAAATATTTATCCAACAATTCCTGAAAGAAAGAAGATAAAATATTAGGTACTGGGGTGCCTGGGTGGCTCAACCGTTAAGTGTCTGACTTCGGTTCAGGTCATGATCCCAGGGTCCTGGGATCGAGCCCTGCATCGGGCTCCCTGCTCCGTGGGAAGCCTGCTTCTCCCTCTCACACTGTCTCTGTCAAATAAATAAAATCTTTAAAAAAAAAATATTAGGTACTAATCAAAAGCTATTTTATTACAGACGAGAACAACGATATGTATTTGAATCATTAACTATTACACCTCAGTACTACAACCACACCACCCTGGACTTGAAGCATGGGCTGAGAGCAGGGGTTATGTGGTTGTCATGAGCTAAATGCTCTGGCTCATCGCAAGTCATAGTTTCTAATAGTGAGCTGAGTCACATCCAACACTAAATAGAAAGAGCCTGTCTATTCACCCATCCATTCATTCAAGCAAGCATTTCTTGGTACTGGCTGGGTGCCGGGCACTGCATTTGGCCAGAGGGGTATATAAAGGAAAACACAAAGTTCTTGCCCTCAAAGAGCTCAGGAGTCTAGTAAGAAAAGAGGTAAGCACACCATTACCATATGCCAGGCGTTAAGAGATATGTGAATAAGGGACAATGGCAGCACAGTGAGAGCACCTGGCTGAGCTGGAGGTGGCCGCTGGCTAGACATCCTTTCCCTGAAGGGGTATTTGACTTGTTAAGAAGGAACAGCAGGCATACAGCAGTTTGAAGGTGGGGATGTGCAATCATTTTTTTTTAGTTGTGTGTGTGTGAAAATTCTAGGCCTAACACGGGGCTTGAACTCATAACCCCAAAATCAAGAGTCATACACTCTACTGACTGAGCCAGCCAGGCACCCCGTACTATCATTTTAGAGAGGGGAAACAACGTTTAAGACATCAAGTATGAAGAACAGTATAATCACAGAACAAGGAAGTCAGCAGGGCCCAGAGCAGGGCTGGCTATTCAGTGTCTTCTGCAGAGCGGTGCTCATCCAAGGGTAAGTACAGGGATCAAGAGAAAGCAGTTTAGAAACACATATAGCAATTTGACAGTCATATCTACTGAATAGAATTATTTGAAAAAATTGGGTTAGTAATTAAGTACATCTTCATTCCCTATTTTATTCAAAGAAATGTATACTTGATCCAATGAGTGAGTACCTCTCAAACTGGGGGATTTGTACAAGGTGTGCCAGAAGAATAGGAAGTCGCAGAAGAGGGGTGCGTGGCTGTCCAGTCAGTGGGGCATGCAATCTTGGTATCTGGGTTTTGAGTTCCAGCCCTGCATTGGGCATAGAGATTACTTAAAAATAAAATCTTTAAAAAAAAAAAAAAAAAAAAAGGCCACAGANCAGAAGACAAATATGATAGAGATCTTTTTGGCCTATCAATTTTACTTGACAGGTAAATAAAAATCTTTTTGTAATAAAAAATATCATGCAGGTGGGGCACCTGGGTGGCTCAGTCGTTAAGTGTCTGCCTTCAGCTCAGGTCATGATCCCAGGGTACTGGGATCGAGCCCCACATAGGGTTCCCTGCTCAGTGAGGAGCCTGCTTCTCGGTCTCCCACTCCCCCTGCTTGTGTTCCCTCTCTCGCTGTGAAAGAGAGAGAGAAGAAAGAAGGAAAGAAAGAAGGAAAGAAAGAAGGAAAGAAGGAAGGAAGGAAGGAAGGAAGGAAGGAAGGAAGGAAAGAAAGAAAGAAAGAAAGAAAGAAAGAAAGAAAGAAAGAAAGAAAAAGAAGAGAAAGAAAAAAGAAAAGAAAAGAAAAGAAAAGAAAAGAAAGAAAGAAAGAAAGAAAGAAAGAAAGAAAGAAAGAAAGAAAGAAAGAAAGAAAGGAAAGAAAGAAAAAGAAAGAATAAAAATTCTCATAGAAATCTTAAGATACTAATACCTGTACCTCATAGGTTTGTTTGGGGAATAAAACCAATAAATGGATGTGAAAGCATGGTACAGTTTCAACATGTTAAGTGCTCAGTGATAGTGATTAGCCAGCCAGGTGTTCCCACTTCCCTGACTACTTGCAAAGTTTGAGAAGCACTGATCTAGGCAATGTAAAACTAGTGAAAAAGTCAAAGCAAGGAACAGACACAACCATGTTTGCATTCTGGAAAAACAGCCACTGATATTATCAATTAACACTACATAAAAATATCAACTACAATACAAAATTAGAAGTTTGGAGGAACTCAGTTAAGACTTTCAAATTCACTTAAGTATTATTATTGAAGAAGTAAAAGAAGACCGTTTACAGATTTTTTAAAAAGGCTAAGAAAAGTTTAGAAAATGTAGTTCTAACTCAAGAACTTTCCTGTTGTTTACCTAAAAATGGCCTAAACAAATGCAGTGGTTATATCCATAAGTTATTTTAAAGGAAATAAGCAAAAATATTATATTAAAAAATATTTTAAATCCTTAATTTTTAAAAGTTTACATAAAGATATTTTATTTTCTTTTTTTTAAAAAAGATTTTATTTATTTACTTGACACAGAGACAGCCAGCCAGCAAGAGAGGGAACACAGGCAGGGGGAGTGGGAGAGGAAGAAGCAGGCTCCCAGCAGAGAAGCCTGATGTGGGGCTCAATCCCATCACGCCCTGAGCCGAAGGCAAACGTTTAACGACTGAGCCACCCAGGCGCCCCTACATAAAGATATTTTAAAAGGGCCTAAAGCTCAGGCAAATTTTTAATTTTAAAATTGCCTAACAAAGCCCCAAGAAGTCTATATATTATAAAACTGGCAAACTCTATCAAAATTGTGGCTTCAATCTGGAAAGCTGCTGGACCAGGAACACAGCAATCGAGGTCCTTAAGGGCCACACCCAAACAGGAGAGGCAAGCATGAAAACTAATGCTTCCACACCACCATCCTCTTAACTGAGAGGAGATTCAAAGGATTAGGTTGTAAGAATTTCTTCTGCTCAACATCACCAGTTTTAATAGTTATTAAAATGAACCTAAGAAACTCCCAGAATCTTAGAAATTTGTACTATTTAACTTTTTACTCTAATACCATTTTTATCTATCATGGATGACTTTCAACTTAAAAACTATTTTGGGGAACACCTGAATTTAGGATTTTGCAGGAAGGGAGGGCAACAGTGAGACTGACACAAAAAGTTTACTTTGTTTTGAAATTTCAAACTGACTCAGTCATCCCTATCTTTTTTTTTTTTTTTTAAGATTTTGTTTATTTGAGAGACAGAGAGAGAGCAAAGGAGCAGCGGCAGGGGAAGAGGGAGGCTCCCCTGCTGACCAGGGAGCTGACTTCGGTTCGATCCCAGGACCTTGGAACCATGACCTGAGCCCAAGGCATACACTTAACCAACTGAACCCACCCAGGCGCCCCAGTCATCCCTATCTTAAAAGAAAAATTAAACAAGAGTGGATTCGGAGAAGTTGTATTAAATAATGCAAACACATAAAAATGTATTTATTCTGTGGCGATCACCACCTCTGCCTGTACCCAAACTGAGGAACTATAATGTAAAACAAAGTGCCTTTCACTTTTTTTTCTCCCAGGTGAGTCACTCCATTAACACAAGATCTCAGAGGATCTCCAAAAAGGTGCCAACTCTGGTGAAGACATTTAGTCACAAAAAAAAGCTACTCAGTACCTTTAAGACACCACTTTGCGATTAAATGTGGTAGAAGTGTGGTAACACTCAGCAAAGCCTGAGTAGAGTGAGGACTTGGGCTGAGAAGAGAATTGTGATTCTAGCACTGATCCACCCTCAGTCCTGCAGCCAGATGCGGGCGCGCTCATGCGGACGGCTTACTGGCCTTCCAAAGATCTGTGGCAAGCTGCTCAACAGCTACTGCTGCACACAGCCACTCACGAGCTAAACTCGTCCCTTCTCAATTTACTCACTTCGGTTACTTGCTTGCACACAGCTGTTATATAGGACTGACAACACTGGCTTTTATAAAGTGACCTGTACATCACTTCCATCCTGGGCTTTCAGCCAGGTAACATGGTTCTTCACCAGATGCCACTAGCTCGTTGTGAAGGAAACAACAGTTACAGAACAGTTCTGTTGTTCCACATGCTACCAGTAGTACAGATGTGTGTTTTAGCCCCAAAAGAAAGTGGATTCTGCTTCATGTCTTACCAAAATGATCATGGCTGTTATCAGGTAGTATCAACACCAGTATTACTTATTAATGACAGATAAAATGAAGGCTATAAATACTTAAGGTATACAGCCTAAGTGTACAATTTTATAAAAAAGAAAAAAAAATCATTAAAAAAACTCAATACGGATCAGAAATGACAAGTGGTTCCCTGAATAAGAAATCTTTCCACATAAGGTCATTGGTAAGAAATCAGGAGAGAGAAAGCGAATCAGATAACTACATCTATGTAGTTAAAAGCTCCCCCGCTAATTTCTCCTGTGCATTATTCTTATCTATTAAGCATGAGATCCACTTTATAAAATCCACAGATTTTATGATCCTGGAAGGCTTGGAGAGCTAAGATTGGGGTTCCCTCCAGCACTGACCGTGCTACCTGACTAGGGGAGAAAGCAAGTGATGCATTCCTTTTTGAAAATGTAAGAGACTTTTTAAAAGATTTATGTATTTATTTGAGAATGAGAGCAAATCTGAAGGTGACTCTCCACTGAGCACAGAGCCCGACATGGGGCTCAATCTCATGACCCCCGAGATCATGGCCACTGAGATGAAATCAAGAGGCAGACAAAACCGACTGAGCCACCCAGGTGCCCCGAAAATCTGACAGATTCGTAAAGAAGTCAGGGTACTCATTACCCCAAATTATAAGATGGACTAGTAATTGAGTTTTAGACCAAAGAAACTCAAACGTGAGCAAAGTCTGAGGAAAAAATATCGGTTACCGTACAGGTCACTTTAAGAGATGCTAAAGGACCTTAGAATAAGCTTAATCTCATATAAATAGGATGGCAATAAAAATACAGAATTGCATCAGAAAAACTGTAAAGAACTATGTAAGAAATCAAATTGTCAAGCAATAATATTGATATAAATTTAGTACAGTAACCATTCCTCTTCAATCCCATGTCTTCGAGAAAAGGTTAGGAAGAAAGCAAAACTTCAATACTCATACTCTCCCTAGGAGTGAATTATTTTGGCATATAATAATCCTACCATCACATCAACAGTTTCTCTAAACAATTCATCTCGCTTCAGTGGTAATATTCCGTGGCATTCAACAAACTAAAACAATATCTTTACCTTAAATTCATTTAAGTGGTTTCTGTTTTACAAACAAACTGCTTCTGTCCCTCATTACATAGCGTACTCTTTACATAAGAAACTGATTTACTGAAAGAGTAGGTAACTGACGAAGAGCCTTAAAACACAAACAAAATAATCAAAAGGAAACAAAAAATGTTCTAAGGATTTTCTTTTTCCTATTAGTAACTTACTGAAATTCATTAATAAAACACTAAACACATTCAATCTCTGACTTCAAGGCATATATACTAATCATTATCCCCGTATTTTTATCAGTTTAATCAGCACACAGTACCATAAAAACTCACTATATTCATTCACTCAGCAAATATTCAAGTGTCCTACATGTGCCAAGTCCCATTCTAAGCATTTAATGTATCATTTACATATAAACAAACCATTTTTAAAAAAAGATTTTATTTATTTATTTGACAGAGAGAGAGCCAGCGAGAGAAGGAACACAAGCAGAAGGAGTGGGAAAGGAAGAAGTAGGCTCCCATTGGAGGAGCCTGATGGGGGCTCGATCCAGGAACACCGGGATCACACCCTGAGCTGAAGGCAGACGCATAACGCCTGAGCCACCCAGGCGCCCCTAAACAAACCATTGACAATAAAATCACACTGGAGTCCAGAAACGTGTCCAAAGTCATACGATTAATTACATGGAGCCAGAATCTGAAACTAGAGCCAGTATTTCTAATCACTACCCTATAAAATAAGGGTTAATATAGCCAAAAATACCTAAGAGCATTTGGACTTAAGTTAGATATATAATTAATAAAAGAATTAATATGGTGCAGAGGACAATATAATTATTTAACAACTGGAACATTTATTGAATGGTAAGAGCTAAATTCTTCTAACATTCCAACCTCAAGTATTATAATATTGAATGGTAAGAGCTAAATTCTTCTAACATTCCAACCTCAAGTATTATAAATAGTACAAAGAACCACTGACATTGTATGTATGAAGAATAGTCTCTAGACAGCTGTCTCTTACTTAGGTTGATTAATCCAAGACACTGAAATCAAAGTAAAACTCGAGACTCAAGAAGGAAGTCGTATTTCATCCAGAAAGAAATTATACAAACATAACCATCCTGATTTGGGGGTGCTGAGGGGACCCTTCAGGAGCTGCATGCGAGAGGTTGGAATTACAGGGTGGGTCCAAGAAAGAGGAAGATAAAGGACAAGAGTAACTTTGAGTTATTTTAGAGTGTATGATTTTAGAAATCAGATTATCATTCATGAAAGTGACTTCTGTCATTAGCTCTGTGATCTTGTGGCAAATCACAGCTTCTCAGAACACTGTTTAACTATATATAATGAGTATTAAGATCCAAAGGCCTTCCATTCCCAGAAATTACCATTCTAAGTACAGCAGCTAGAGTTGAATCTCATAAAGGATTTGTTGCCTTAATCGAGGCAGTAAATCACCCAAAATATGATCCAAGTTGATCAGAGCATCAACTGGTCTATGGAAATTTTTTTTTAAGATTTTATTTATTTATTTATTCGACAGAGATAGAGACAGCCAGCGAGAGAGGGAACACAAGCAGGGGGAGTGGGAGAGGAAGACCCAGGCTCATATGAGAGGAGCCTGATGTGGGGCTCTATCCCATAACGCCAGGATCACGCCCTGAGCCGAAGGCAGACGCTTAACCTCTATGTCACCCAGGCGCCCCTGGAAATATTTTCTACCCTTATTAAAATGAATGCCTTGAACAATTAATTGCCCTTGCACTATTTAAAAATTTTACTGATTTAGAACTGGAATCAAGTTTTGAACTACAACTGGTGCCTAAATTTAAAAAAAAATTTTTTTTTTCAAAAATAGAGGCTAATGACCAACGTGAGAGATCCCAAGGGCTGTGTGATTTAGCTGCCATTACATGGCAGATGAGAGCAGTTAGAGCTCAAACTCAAGTTGCAAAGCCTATTCAGGTCCTTATTTCCTTTACTTAAGCCTGTATCAAATCCCAAACCTCTACAAACGAAAATTTTAACTATAAATTGTACCAGAAGAGTAGAGTGACCCTATGTCCTGGTTTGACCCTGTGTCCTGGTTTGCCCAGGACATTCCCAGCTTAAGCTTGCTGTCCCAGAGTAGTTATTAATGCTACCTCTTTCATTCTCAATAAGTACTCCACTTCGGAAGATATATAATCATCCTCAAGATAAGGCGTCAGTCATAAATCGAGCATTTTTTCAATACTAAAAGGTAAGGAATTAAATTTCTTGCCATACTATTTAACATTTGCATAAAAGGTGCTAAAATTTTTAGGCATGCGCTGAGAACGGAAGGTGAAGTCATGTTACTAATAGCAGTTATTTCTGAACATTTTTTAATTTTTATTTTATTATTATTTTCATTTTTTATTTTTTTAAAGATTTTATTTATTTATTTTTGTGACAGAGAGACAGCCAGCGAGAGAGGGAGCACAAGCAGGGGGAGTGGGAGAGGAAGAAGCAGGCTCCCAGTGGAGGAGCCCGATGTGGGGCTTGATCCCGGAACGCCGGGATCACGCCCTGAGCCGAAGGCAGCCGCCTAACGACTGCGCCACCCAGGCGCCCCAATTTTATTATTATTTTAAAAAAATATTTATTTATTGGGGGACGGGAAGGGCAGAGGGAGAGGGAGAAAGAGAATCTCAAGTAGACCCCTGGCTGAGTGAGATGTCTGACTTGGGCCTCAATCTCACAACCCTGAGATCATGACCTGAGCTGAAATCAAGAATCAAACACTTAACTGACTGAGCCACCCAGGCATCCCTGAACCGATTTTATTTTTACTTTTTAAAGATTTACTGACTTTGTGAGAGAGTGCGAGAGTGCATGTATTCAAGAGGGGAGGGAGGGAGGAGCAGAGGGAGAGAATTCTGGACAGACTGTGGAAGTCTGTATTTGAAGGTTCTTGCATTCATGGTGACTTTTAGGGGCAAACATCTGGCTGTGTTATACTTTAAGCATGTGAACACTTACATATGGAAATACATACTGTTTTACTACAAATTACTTTAATCTCTCCCATTAGTCTTAATGTATATTATATTAACATATATTTAAAAATTATGTGTAGATATATTACCTACTAATTTTATTTTAATTTAGTTAAGGAGACAAAAAATACTAGGTATAGATGGGGCTATCTGAAAGAATAATTGAATAGGGGAGCCCTGCATTGGGCTCCACACTCAGCGAAGAGTCTGCCTATCCCTCTCCATCTGCTCCACCTCCCCACCCTGTGCCATGAGCTCTCTCTCTCTCTCTCTCTCAAACAAATCTTTAGATTTAGGGGAAGGATTCTTCCTTCCTTATCTGTATCTTCTCTTGACACACAGTAAGACTCTGGTTTCCATTAAAATAATGCATAATCCATGGACATCCCAGAAGATTCAAAAGTGATAAAGTTTCTCTCCTTTCCCTGGGTTCTTAGCCATCCAGCTCTTCCTCTCCCTCAAGGCAACCATCATTACTAGCTTCTTGTACGTTTTTCCAGATGTTTTATACATTTAAAATCCATGTTCCCCCTCCCTCATGTCACCATACATTATTCTATACCTTGCTTTTTCCATATAATAACCCCTCTGAGATCATTCCATATCCATATATTTTTAAGTGCCTCTTTGTATATAGAAGATTGCACAGTAGTCCACCAAACGGGCATACTATAATTGTTTAAATAGTCTCCACTGATGAACATTTAAGTTGCTTCAAATCTTTTGATATTTCCAACAATGTACCAAATGTACGTTTTATCCTTAGGGTGAATTGTTAAACTGTCCTCCCTGGAGGCCATTTTCAATTTACAATCCCACTAGCAATGTTATGAATGTTCCTATTTCTTAACATCCTCTGAATTCAAGAGTATTATCAAACATTCTTATTCTTTTTTCTTTTACAGTCTAGTAAGGGAAAAATATAGTATTAGAGTTTTGTTTGTAGTTTTATTATAAATGAAGTCAAACAGTTGTACGTCCTTTTCTATTGACACTGTATTTATATCCTTTGCCATTTTCCTAAACTGACTTGTAGGAACTCTTTATAAGTTAACAATAGGAGTTCATTTCCCAGATGTATCTTATATAAATTTCATGTATTTAAAGACTAGCAATTAAATGGCATTTGTTAATATTTTCCATTATATTAAGTCTTATCAGCATTCCCAACATTTCTGACCAATATGAGATGCACAAGTTAATGGGACTATACAATTGTAGCACAAATAAAATACACAAACCAAGGACTTCTAATTGAAATATAAGTCTGAATGCGTGTTTAATGCACTGTCTACCTGACCATACGAAGTGGTAACATATTTTAAATGTTACCTGGATAGCAGTGCATCAGATTAAAGTACATACACACACAGAGACATACACACCTCACTCACTTTAGTATGGAGTACTTAAGAAAATTGTGACTCATCACCTTAAAATAGATGGGCAAAAACAAGACTTTCTGATTCTGGCAATATAGTGAGACTGAGCAGACTTTCCCTTCTAAAAATAATCAAAATGCCAAATAGAAGCAAATAAAATAGAAACACTGTAATGGAGCTCCAAAAGAAAAAAGGGAGATCTTGAGGTGCTGGATAGGAAGATGAAACAAAAAGCAAAAAGTGCCAGTTTATAACACAATGACAATGGTGTGTGCAGGGAGTAGAGGCCCTAGAAAAACTTTGTCTATCATTGCTGAAAAGTAGCAAGAAAGCTATTTCCTGGGCTTTTGTGGCGGGTGGGTATAGTCTCCCATAAAACACCGAAATCTGAACCCATGTTCTGTGCAGGTGCTATTTAGATTTTTATTTCATACAGGATGTGTGAATCCACAAGCTGAAAATGGATGTAAAAATGGGCCAAAGCTCAGTGTGCCCAGCAGAAACGATTCACCAAAACCACTACAAAGACACTTCCACAATCCAAGGCATACACAAGTTCCATGGAAAAAGCTACACCCATATTACTAAAAATAACAAAACTACTCAAGGAACAAATCCACCATAATGAGGGATCAGCACACAAACAAGAGATAGTACCCAAGAACTTAAAAAAATGAAAGTGTGTAATAAAACACAAAATAAGCATGCTAAAAATGATTAAAGATACACATTTTAATAGTTATGGATTAAATAGATGCTGCTGCCCAGGACTAGCTTCAAAAGTGGGGTGGGTGGGGGAAGGAGTGTTTCTGGTAGGGATATGAACAAAATAGAATTCATATTTTCTGAAGCTGGGTAATGAGTTATTAGAACATTCTCTTAATTTTTTTGTAGAAGTTTGACTTTTACTTGATTAAAATAACCAAAAAGATTAAAAAAAAAAAAAGGAAACAGAAGCTAGGGCAAAGTACAGGATACCATAAATTAAGAAAAGGCAGCCTGGAAGTGAGGGGAGGGGGAAAGGTTTTTAGAATTAAAGAAGAGAAAATTAGTAAAATGGAAGGCCCATTTTAAGAAACTAATCAGAATACAGAGCAAATAACTAACAAGATGAAAAAACTATGGCTAAGTCTAAAGATGCAAATATAGAGGTCTAAAATATGATGCTTAGGATCAATCACCTGGATGGCTCAATCAGCTAAGCGTCAACTCTTGAATTTGGCTCAGGTCATGATCTCGGGGTCATGAGATCCAGCCCTGCGTCAAGCTCCAAGCTGGGTGTGGAGTCTGCTAAGGATTCTCTCTCCCTCTTCCTTTGGCGCACGTGCGCGCTCTCTCTCAAAAAAAAAAAAAAAATTTAAGATAATGTGTGATAGGAATTCCAGAGAGAAAGGAATTCAGGAATAAGGCTGAGACTCTCCCAGTAATAGTATAAAAGATAATAATCTTCAGAATAGAAAAGCACACTGAATCCCAAGCAAGAGAAAATAAAAATAAATTCATACCTAGAACATCATGATAAAACTGAAGAATGCCAAAGACAAGAAAATTCTTAAAAGCAACCAGAGAAATGACACGTTACCTATAAGGGAAGAAACAACAATATGACTAACAGCTGATTTTTCATCAGAAAGCAAGTACCTTCAAAGTGCTGAGAAAAATAACTGTCAGCTACAATTCCTTAATCAATAAAAGTATCATATAAAATCAGGTGCAAAATAAATTATTTATCCAGATAAAGAAGTTCCGACTCAGACCTTTACTGAAAGAACCCTTTAGAGTGGGACAGAAGAAGTAATGGAATAAAAGAAAAGCCACCAATTAGAATAATTACAGTAACTAAAATCTCAAGTAACTGAAAAATTCCTGGTCTTAATCTGTGAAATTTCCACGCTCCTAAAACTGTAACAACACAAAATTATTATAAGATTCTGAAAAATAATACAATGTGTGATATATAATGTTTGTAGAGAATAGTATTTCAGATTACTTAGAAATACAGAAATTCTTTCATACTTGGTATGTGCAAAGAACTGAGATGGCTATAAAAGGACATGTGTCTCCCAACCCTCTTTTAGAGGATTTACATTTTTAAGTTTAGTAATTTTTTTCAACAAGTGTCTGTTTTTATGACTACACTTTCTAAAATCTTTTGACTAAATATGAAAATCTGCTCTCAGGAAAGAAATGTTTCATTAGAATAATCTAGGATCTCAAATATTTCAATATTTCATTATCCATTTTAAGGTAACTGACAAGGTGTGGGTTAATTTGAGATATTTATTGGCATGACTTTAACCAATATCTACATGCTAATGACTCACAAATTTGCCCCTTGCCTATTTGGGCAATTTACTTTTACGACTCTGTACCTCAGTTTATTCATCTATAAAACAGAGTTAATGCCAATCACTATTACTTCACTGGGTTATCGTGAAGATTAAGTGAATTAATTCAAATTGCTCAGAATACTGCTTGGTACATAAACCTCAATGAACATACACCACCACACCATCTTTCTCTTACACACTAGACTGAGTGCTCCTATATGCACGCATGTGTGTGCACACACACAGAACCTCCTGGATGGGCCACTGGGACTTTAAACCTTACTCATTAAAAAAAATAAATAAAATTTGCCTTGCGAACACAATCTGTTGATTCTCCTCCCCTACTCAATTTTTCTTAGGAAAAGCATCAGTTGCCCTAGGTTAGAAATCTGGGTGTCATCCTGAAGTTTCCTTTGGCCTTACTCCCCCAGCCATCTGATATTTAGTGACCCAAACCCATGGATGTAATTTTATCCAAATCAAGATTTCATTTGGAAATCTCAAATAAGCACGGTATACTTTGGGAACATCTATCTCCCTCTCCTTTACTATAAACTACTGAAGGAAAAGACTTTGTCTAGTTTTGATATATGAAAATTTGTATAGCAAATTAATAAAAATGCAAGACTTGACTATAAATCTGACATAAAAGAAAATAAATACACTTTAAAAATAAGGACGAATCAATCAGAAAGAACAGAAAGAAACATGGAAACAGAAAAGGATGAAGAAAACAATCCAATACATAGCCTAAGGAGTGTGAATCATAGTCAACCCACCCACTGGCAAATCCATGCCCTGCTGTGGAGACGACGGCCATTATACATTAGAACAGCCACAGATTTCCTCATTATGACGCCACATTTACTAAACAACTTCCTGATGATGACTTGGTTTCTACATTGAGTCTACCTGCTACTGAGAGAGAACATATTGGTCATGCCAACACAAGTATTGCAAGCTTTGTTCTAGTTATTCCTCACTGTAAATGAATAATGTTCTTGGTTTTATATACCAGTTACATGAGCTTGATTGTTGGGATCTATCCCTGAAAAAGCACCCCCCACTCAGTGTGTTTGATTCCACAAGGCTAAAGGCCATATTAAAGTGCACTAAACTCACGGAGGTAATACAACCCTTCCAGCAGCCCATTCACACTCCCAACTTCTCTGTAGTGTTACATGCTTGAGTATCCTCATACATTTATAAATGATTTTCTACTATATCTCAATAGGCCTTCAACAGAAATAAATTTATTTCCAAATCTGCTTCTATACTCTTATTCTTATTTCTACTAATTATTCCACCATCCTCTTCCCTCTCCTAGCTACCCAAAGCCATCAGCACTGCCTTTGACATTCACTCTCCTTTTCCCATCCTACCACCAGATGTCAAGCCCTACCGACTGCCTCTGTAACAGTATGCTGACCTATCTTCAGTCCCATTCCTATTACCCAAGTTAACCATATCACTTCACCTTAACTAATCCAATCACCTAATTGATCTACCAGGCTTAAGGGTTCTTCTTTCTCTAATCCATTTTATACCCTGCTCCCAGATTAACCCTAAATCCATTCTGGGTATGTTAATAATCCCTTGCTCAAAAATCCCAATGGCCAGTTAATAAAGAATAAATTTATAGCCTAGCACTCACCATCCTCCAGAATCAGACTGTAACCTATAGCTTCCAACTAATATAAATGGTAAAGAGATACTGATCCCCTCTGCCATCACAACAGCAGGGTGAAACTGGGGGAAAAATCTACTTTCCCCAGTGTATCATATATACTGGGAAATATAAATATGGTTCTTCTGTGTGCCATAATACAAAAACACTTGGGTAGCACTGTCTTGACTAACTGATGCCCAATCTTATTTTTATTACCATTCCTTACAACAATGAGATGCCTCCCAAATACTTGAAGCAAAACACACTGGCAATCATTATGCTAGAAGCTGGCAATACAGCAGGTACTGGGGAGAAAGTGAAAAAGCAAACACTGAGTAATCTCTAGCACTATTATGAGGAGAGGGGTAAAACAGAGTCTTCCAACAGCAAATCACCTATACTGAAGCTGGACGCAGCAGGTGTCAAGAGTAACTAGTCAATAAGACCATCCAACTATTGCCTTTTGTTGGATTTCTTTGCTCACCAAACAATTTTCAAATGCTAAATTTGGCTCCTCCCGTAAATTTATCTATAGGCAATAAACATGACTAGACCTCTATACTCTGCTCAATTTGTAATTTTTGCAGTTCCACTCTCAATGTACCAACAAATTAGATGCGGAGCCCAAAAGGCCAAGGGGACAAACCCTGGACCATAAATGTACACTACTATTGTTTTAGTGATCTGGCACCCCCATCTATTGAACACCCATCTATTGAACCCCCATCTATTGGCACCCCCATCTATTGAACAAATTCTTCCTTATCCTGATATTGGTGGCAGTGGGGGAATCTCTGAAAAAGTGTTAATAGGCCATCATAGCAAAATTCATACAACTCTGGGGTACTCATGAATGTGCATGTACATTTTGGGAGAAAGAATTGATATTAGTGTTAGACTAAAAACCACCCCATGTTCAAACTTTTGAAACATAATTCTAAAAGTAACAAAGACCTAAAACTCAACACTGGTTGGGATATTTGTCAAGTTAACAAATCAACATTAGTATGATCACTGTGTCATGATAAACTGTCATCATGGTTAGAGAATTACTACGGATTTTTCAGACCCCAAGGGGTATGTGCTACTGTAGTTTTAATAATAAAAGTAAAAAAGTAAGCCAGATTAGTCCATACAAATCAAGCAGTTAATTATTTTTGTGGGCAAAAGAAAGTAAAGAGCTAAAAAACACAGGTTAAACAAGCAGAGAGGAATGGCAGGAAAAAAACCCAGGGCCCTCAATAAAAGAGAAAAAGCTTTATCTATCTCTCTGCCACCCAGTTTTTTTGGGTTTTTTTTTGGTGGGCAGCAAAGCAAGGTTTATTGAGCCTATTAGGCCTAGATGGCCTTTCTGTGAACACAGTGCACCCCTTCTGCTCCCCTCAACAATTAGTACTTTAGAAAACCCAAAACCAATAAAATGCTTTTGTATAAGAATGTTCATTCTACCTCCCAACTCAGCTACAGAGCTGTTATGACTACAGTGTTGAAGACACACACCAGAAAAAGTTTAAGCCTCTAACAAACACTGGGGTGTCTATGAACTGCCATATGCCAATATCAAAGAAAGTCACCGTCTTTATACCCTCACTTCACACAAAGCAGCTGAGCCAATTCCAGATATTATTAGAAACAAATGTTAATGCCCAGTCTTTTATCTCTGAACTCTGTCTGCTATATATCCTTACATTTTAGCAGGTGGATACTGAGCGGCCGTAACAGCAAGAGGAATGTTATACCTTCTGTTCAAAGATTCTCAACTCTCTGACCAAGATACATAGATTTGGAATGACAGTTTAATATACCCAACTGGTAGTACTAACACTACTTTCCAAATTTGTCAATCTGCATAAAAAACAATAACACATACACAACCACAAGATACCAACATTTACAGATGAGTGCTACCAAAGAACCAAGAATAACACCAGTATCTATACTTCCTTCCCCTCAGGGAACTTGCAATTTACTGGTATCCAGAAACTACTCTAGCCACTGATTTGCAAAATAAAAGAAAAATGACAGTGAGAAAACAAATCTTTCTTAAAAGGAAAAAAACACAAAAAACAAAAACAAAACAGGAAGTGAAATTTTAAGTTTGGTACTGACAGATATCCTGATACCTAATAGAAACCATGTTCTAGTAATTAAAAACAGGTCAAAACTGCCTTGCTAACTTAATATATGGGTCAAGTTTTGAGATATCCTAGGAAAACTACTAAAAAACGCACACACACAGTGCTCTAGTCTACCAGCTGTTACAGGGCACAAAGGGAAGAACAGAGTCAAAAGGAATTTATGACACTGTGCTAAGAAAATTATTCTGCATTTGGAACTAAATTTATATGGTTTATTAATTCAACTGAACTACTGGGTACAGCACAAAAAATAACCTTGAAAAATAAAGTAGTGCTTATAGTATAGAGAGGAAAAAATAAAGATGAAGTCCTTATTCTTACATACCCTTGAAGCTTACCAATATTGATGTGACTTGGTTACAATTTATTTTGGAGGCAGCCAAAAGAGGAACTCAGGACACAGGTAAACTCCAGAAAATATGCAACTGGGCCTCAAGACTAGGCTTGGTGAGAAAGAAAATGTTACATTAATATAACAATACAGTCTTACACAGGGGAGAGAATTAGAGCAAAGGTAAGAAAGTTCACAATACAGAACAGGAAGTAGTTCCTTGCGGCTGGAGCATTGAGGGAAAAAGAGTGAGAAAGGAGGCTGAAGAGAAAGGGTGGAAGGTCTAAGTCCCATTTAGGAACCTGGACTCCTTCTAATATGGTAATAGTTGCAAAATTTTAACAATCGGTAATTATTTGCTCCCCCAAGTCTTTTAAAGCAATATATAAGTATCTATCAGAAAAGTAAAAAGGAGCTGCTCTAGTTGAAGAACATGGTTGTATAGAGCCCCAAATCTCCCCTATTTCCACACAAAAGAGAATCCAGAGAAAGGAGAGAGGATTTCAGAAGAATGGGGTCTGTAAAGGAAGGCTTTACAATAAAAGGCAGTGGAAACGGAAACAGCACTTTTCTAGAAAAGTTGAATTTGAGTTCACAGCTAATTGGCTATGTAAGTATGTAAATCGATATGCCTCAGTTTTCATACAAGTAAACACATCTCATTATCCATAACTGCACACAGAATAGTGCAAGGAAACAGATGTGAAAGTATTAATAAGCTATAATGTGTAACTGACTGTGGAATGAGTGCAGGGACACCTAAATTATCTTGCAGGATAGGTGTGATTTTAACATACAGAAATGGTAGACAGAAGGCTTTACAAGTGAGAATAGCAGTTAAGTAGAGGGATGGAAACAAACTACGGGGTACTTTGGGCAAACAATTTGGCTGGAGCATTAAGGATGAAGTAGTCACAAGTTTTCCTTAAGTGAATTTTTATGTCAAACCATTTCTGATTATTTTTTCCATAAGTTGAGAATTTCAGATCAAGAATATATTAACTAACATTTCAACAAATGGTGCAAGGCAAGTGAATAGCCACATGGAAAGAATCAACGTTAGACCCCTTCCTTCCCACCATATATAAAAATTGACTCAAAATGGACCAAAACCTCAATGTAAAACCTAAGATGTTATGACTCTTAGATGAAAACATAAGTGTAAAACTTTGTGACTTTGGATTAGGCAATGGTTCCTTACATATTACACCAAGAGCACAAGCAACCAAAGAAAACAAGTTAGACTTCATCAAAATTAACAACTTTTGTGTTTCAAAGAACACTACAAGCAAGTGAAAGACAACCTACAGAATGGAAGAATATATTTGTAATCATATAACTGATAAAGGTATAGTATCCAGAAGATATAAAGTACTATTACAACTCAACAAAGACAACCCAATTAAAAATGAACAAGGATTTGAATTGACAATTCTCCAAAGATAGACAAATGGTCAGTGAGCATATGAAAATATGCACAACATCCATTAATCATCTAGAAAATGCAAATCATACCCACTATGACTGTCGGTGAGGATGCAGAGATACTGGAACTCTAGTGGAAATTTAAAATGGTGCAGCCACTCTGGCACTATAGCAGTTTCTCAAATGGTTATTAAACAGTGTTATCATATGACCCAGGGATATAACCAAGAGAAATGAAAACACGTCCACACAAAAATGTGTACATGAAGTGACCCTGGCTGGTGGAGCATGTGACTCTTGATCTCAGGGTTGTGAGTTTGAGTCCCATGTTGGGTATAGAGATTACTTAAGAATAAAATCTCAGGGGCACCTAGGTAGTTCAGTCAGTTAAGCCTCGGTTTTGGCTCAGGTCATGATCTCATGGGTCATGGGATCAAGCCCCACGTCAGACTCTGCTCGGCGGTGATTCTGCTGGAGATTGTGTCTCTTTCTCGCTCTACTTCTCTCTCTGCCCTTCCCACAACTCATGCCCTCTCTCTAAAATAAATAAAATCTCTAAAAAAATCTCCAAAAAAAGTGTACATGAATGCTCACAGTAGCATTATTTCAAATAGTCAAAAAATGGAAGCAACCCAAATGTCCACAGACAGACAACTGGATAAAAAAATGTGGTATATTCATACAATGGAAGACTATTCAGGCATAAAAAGGCATGGCTGAACCTTTAAGACATTACACTAAGTCAAAGAAAACAGATGCAAAGGGTCACAGAGTGTATGATTCCATTCACATGGAATGTCCAGAATATGCAAATCTATAGAGACAGAAAGTAAATCCGTAGTTGTCAGGGGCTGGGGGAAGTGGGGCTGGGGGATAACTGTGAATGGGCATAGGATTTTTGTGATGATGAAAATGTTCTGGAATTAGATAGCAGTGGCGCTGCACAATTTTGTGAATATGCTAAAAACCATTTAATCGTATAAATAGATGAATTTTATAGTATTTGAGTTCTATTTAATTAGAAGATACATGGGGGCACCTGGCTAGCTCAGTCAGTAGAGCAAGACTCGATCTCTGGGTTTTGAGTTCAAGGCCCATGCTGGACATGGAGCTTAATTTAAAAAAAAAGAAGATATATATGAACTGATACTCCCAAGTCATTAAATAAAGACAGTGGAAAAAGAAATCTTCTAACATAGATAGTATCTGCAATTAAGGCAAATTACTTTGCAAGCATTTCTTTGAACCGAGAGGAAGATCTGGTAAGTTTCTTCAGGGGAAGAATAAGGGAAAAAAAGGAAATTATTTGTATAGCACTCATTACTATATGACTTTAAAATATATGTAAAATATCACTAAAATTTCGAGTGCATTGGCTTTGTCATATTTTAGGAACTATTTAAAAACAGAACAAACAAAAAAAGCACACAGGATCAGATGATCAGAGAACACACGTTAAATGAAAACCACTCAATTTTTAGAGATTGATTTTTAACCTCCATCCACCCCTTTAATCCTGTTTTCCCCATAAACACTCTAAACATAAATTCTACCACAGGAAAGACAGTATTATATTCTATGGGAAAATAGTTGCTTTATTTTATTCATTTTTAAAAAAGATTTTATTTATTCATTTTTGTGAAAGAGAGCGAGCCCCGATGAGGGGCTCCATCCCAGGACCCTGGGATCATGACCTGAGCCATCAACAACAGACTGAGCCACCCAGGTGCCCTTATTTTTTTAAGTAAGCTCTATGCCCAACATAGGGCTTGATCTCACAACCCCCAAGATCAAGAGTTGCATATTCTACCAACTGAGCCGGCCAGGCACCTCCTATGGAAAAATATCTGAGAACCTAAACTAACAATTCTTAGTAGGTCCTCCAAAGACTCAACAGATTTGGTGGCTGGACATGCTGCTTTGGTATACTGAAAGAAAACTGAAAGGAAACTTTCTATCAATAGCTGAAATAAGCTTTATAAACATCTGCCAGGCCATTTAGAACAAAAGCAGAAATTCTCAGAAGTCTGTGTCAGATAAAAATGAATCATGAAGTGGGTTTTTTTTTTGACATCCACATAAAGAGGATCACCTGTCTTTTTCTTCCCAAAAATGTACAGCTCGTCATAAATAAAACAGAGGTATAGCCTTCACTTTCACCTGCTGAGTTATTCAAACTGCAGCAGGTTACTCTGCACTATATGCATTTTTTTTTTTAAGATTTTAAGTAATCTCTACAACCAACATGGGGCTTGAACTCAACCCCCAGGATCAAGGGTTTGCACGCTCCTCCAACTGGGCCAACCAGGCGCCTCGTCCTGCACTAATTAAACACAGCAATAATTAAAGATAAAAAATCATAATAAATAATAATACAAAAATAAATGTCATTTTCTTGACAAAGCCTCATCTCTGTGCAAAATAAATGAAACGCAAACTTGGATAAACAAAAGAAATTTGCCAAATAAATTTTCTTTACTCTTACACTCAGCCATTGAACACAGCCAATGCACATCCTTCTACCCCCTTCCCCCATCTACTGAAGTTGTTATTCTCCTGATCATTTCTCTAATTAAATGGTTCCCAAGTTTTCTTCTACCTCAAATATCTTGGCAAGTATGGGGGAAGGAGAAGGAAATAAAAATTTCTTGAGGACTATCAGTAGTTTGATAAAGGCTCCCAGCTCAATTTGAAGTCACTTCAACATAGCGCCATTTCCCATTTCAAATGTCAGTCCCTGAATGTTTAAATATTGTTTTTAAAAAATTAAATACAGTAAAAACTAAATTACATTAACAACTTTCATATAGCAGATTGTATTAACTGGATAGTCAATCCTCCCAGACTCTTAAGTTTCTGACATCACAAAGAACCAAATACCTGGTCTCTGTAATCAGCCTCCAAATAAAGTATTTTCTGACTTAAGGATGCATAAACCCTTAACTGTAACCTTTCTAACCTCTTCACTAGTCCATCAGAATTGTGAGGGGGGAACACATGCACAAAGACCTAAAAATTATACTGCTAAGGCTACCTGGCTGGCTCAGTCGGTGGAGTGTGCAACTCTTGATCTTGGGGTTGTGGGTTCAAGCCCCATGCTGGGTGTAGAGGGTACTTAAAAACAAATCCTTAAATAAATAAACAATATATTGTTAAATACTTGGAAATAGTACCAAGCTGAGAGATCAGAACACTATACACACACACACACACACACACACACACACACAGAGCTAACAGCAGGTGTCTAATACAGCAGGTGTCTAATATCTTAAAAGAACAAACCTTTTCTGAGCTATGTTCAAGTAATGGCTGTTTGGTGAAGGAGCAAAACAAGAGGGAAAGTGAGAGTACCAACACTAGAGGAGTAACACCAGCAAGAGCAACTTGGCCAGTAGAAAGTCTAATCTGAACATCAGTATCATTAGTTTTAAAGCATATTCACATACTTCCCTACTTATTTCCCATGGCCACCCTGACATTTATAAACAGCAATCTAAGACTGTCCTTTAAGAAAAAAACATTTACATTAAGTTTGTATTAGCCCTTATAGTCAGGGATGCCTGGGTGGCTCAGTCAGTTAAATGTCTGCCCTTGGCTCAGGTCATGATCCCGGAGTCCTGCATCAGGCTCCTTGCTCAGTGAGGAGACCGCTTCTCCCTCTGCCTGCTATTCCCCCTGCTTGGGTGCTCTCTCTCTCTAATAAATAAAATCTTAAAAAAAAAAAAAGTCTTTAATGGTCATGTTCTTACCACCTGCACCACTGTTTACCCATTTCTCCAAGTAAAGCCTATGTAAATATACAGGAGAGAGAACGTTCACAGTTAAAGTTAGTAAACTAAGGATACTATATGATAGATGTTTAGTACCAAACCCAACTGGAGTAAAAGGTCCAGAGGACGAAAAGATCATGGAATACAGCTCATGTGAATAGAAAAACTGTGAAATGGATAGTGAAGATCTGTGTGAAAGACAAGTTCCATTGAAATGCTTCAGCCATCCTGGCTAACAGATGACCTATCTCCAAAAGCTTTGTAACTTTCAAACCTAAATGAAACCAACTGCAAAAGATCATTATCTACATATTTCATTCATGCCAACTCTGCTTTGGGGTTGGGAATTCAGGAGTAAAAAGAGAGATCACCTTAAGCTGACAATACCATTCTCAATATAAGGAAGCAGAAGACATTTCAAGATACCAGTTCTTTCATTTTTTCAGGAGTAGGGACTCTTCATTACTCAGTATCTAAAACCAACTTTTCCTTTTTCTTTGTTACCAAGTCTGTGACTTTTCCTGGTCCCCAAACCTATGTTCTTACAATAACTTAAGAGATGATGGGATGGGGCAATGAGAAGGGAGGAGAAGGTTTTATGAATTTCATTATCACCACATAATGAACGACAACTACTGAGAAAACTGCTCAATCGCCCAGAGAAGATCACAGTGATGACTAGAAGTTTAAAAGCAGAATACCCACAGAGCAGCAATTTTCAAAGTGTGGTCTGGGGACCTTTAGGAGTCTCTCTGGTACTCTTTGGGGAAGGGGCACAAAGTCAAACCATTTTCACAATACTAAGATGCTATTTGCTTTTTCATGGTCACTGTTAGATGAGTGGAATTTTCCAGAAGCCACAAAAGGTGGGATACTGCAATAAACATAACGTAAAGCGATGCCACAATTAACCTTTCTCTTTAAAAGTTATTATTCCACTTATATGAGGTGTCTAGAGTAGTCAAATTTAGAGATGGAAAGTAGAATGGTGGTTGCCAGAAGGGGAGAATAAGGAGTTCAGCTGGAGAAGATGAAAAAATTCTGGAGACGGATGGTGGTGATGGTTATACAAAGTAAATGTACTTCGTGCCCTAGAACTGTACACTTAATTTTAAATAGTAAATTTTATGTTATGTGTATTTCACCACAATTTTTTAAACCACACATTATGTTAATTTCTAATGAGTTTATTATTCTAAATGCATTCTAAATGGATTACAAAATTCTCACTTTTAATTTCTAATAATGTGAACATCTACAGGTATAATCTATACAAACAAAAACTTTTGGTTTCCACAATATGTTTAGGTTTGAGTCCAAGAATTTCAAAAACACTGCCCTAGAGGTAGGGTTGGCTAGCTTAGTTCGTAGAGCATGAGATTCTTGATCTTGGGGTAGTGAGTTGGGCACAGAGTTTACTAAAAACAAAAGACAAAAAAACACTGCCCTAGAGTATTGGTCAATTATGTAAGTCTTCCACTGTAACGCATAACTCTATCAATCTAATTAACATTCATCACCAAATAAAAACAAAAGCTATGATGCCAAGTCTATCAGTCCTTTCTCTGAGGTGGTTACTGATATCTTTCCATATATGCTTTTATCTTGACATCAATAAGACCTAGGTTTCACTGTTTAACTTGCTATAGGTTTTAAAGGCATTCAATCACAGCAACGTAAAATATCATACCCCTAATTCACAGCAACTAGCAACCACAGTGAACAGCCATATACCCACCACCCAGATTTTACTGTTAACCTTTTGACATATTTGCTTTATCACATACCAATCTATTTCTGTTAGTTTTCATGTAAATTGTAGACACCAGTATGTGCATCACTAGTTTTTTCCCCCTTTGAAGCAAAATTTACATAAAATGAAATGCATGAACATTAGGTGTACCTTTGGTGAGTTTTCACAAATGCACAAACCGGTGGAACTCAAACCATATCAACATAAAGAACATTACAATCACCAAAAAAAGTTCCCTCCAGTCAAGTCAATCTCTGCCTCCATCCCCACAGAGGCCACCATTCTTCTGACTTTTCACCCATAGACTACTTTTGCTTGTTCTAGAATTTCATATAAATGAAATTACACAATGCACTTAAAAAAAAAAAAGATTTATTTATTTGAGAGGGAGAGGGAGAAGCAGACAAGCATACTCCCTGCTGAGCAGGGAGCCTGATGGGGGGCTTGATCCCAGGACCCTGAGATCATGATCTGAGCTGAAGGAAGGCACGTAACTGACTGAGCCACCCAGGCGCCCCCATGATATACTTTTTTGTGCAGCTTCCTTTACTTAGCATGTTTTTGAAATTCATCTATATTGTAGTGTATAGCAACAGTCCATTCCTTTTTATTGCTAAGTAGTTTTCCATTGTAGGAATATACCACAGTTACCCACTTTACTATTAACGGACTGTCGCCAGTTTTTTGCTCTTAGAATAAAGCTGTTTTTGTTTTTTTTTTAAATATTTTATTTATTTATTTGAGAGAGAGAGAACATGAGAGGAGCGAGGGTCAGAGGGAGAAGCAGACTCCCGGCCGAGCAGGAAGCCCGATGCGGGACTCAATCCTAGGACTCCAGGATCATGACGTGAGCTGAAGGCAGCCGCTCAACCAACTGAGCCACCCAGGCGCCCTAGAATAAAGCTGTTATAAACATTCTTGTCCAGGTCTTTTTCTGGACCTACATCTTCATGCCTCTTGTGTAAATACCTAGGAGTGGAATTTCTAGGAGGGAAAAACCTTTTTAATTACAGAAAATTTCAAATATATGCATGAGAGAGAATAGTATGATGGATTACCATTAAAGCCAGCTGCACCTATACTGATTTCATAAACCCTCTTGTTTCATTTATGCCCCACCCATTATTTGGAAGTCTTAGACATATCATCATCATCATTTTGTCTTGAAATACTTCAATATGCAAACAGTTTTCAACTCTGGTCAGGTTATTTATCATGAAACAGTCAAGAAAACCTCATCATGGATTTACCTACAGATTAAGAGTCTAAAGTATCAATGGATTAACTATAATGTCTCTTCTCTTCATATCTTTTAAATGATGCCTTCTCTACCACCCCTCCTTAATACCTAGAGAATTAATGGTACAAAGATATATTCTGTTCTTACTCTGAAAGAACTAGAGCTAAACACAAAACCTGGTATTGAGAAATATCACATAAGAACATCAATATGATCAAGCCGATCTCCCAACTGTTAAGCACCCTGAATTAACTAATCCCATGCTATAGTACCATTTTATAAGTGAAACTGTGCATGAGACTTAAAAAAAAGTCTGGTAACTAGCTCTTTCTGAGAACAAAGTAATCCTCATTACCTCCAATACCGAAAAAGCAGGTAAAATTTGAACCCTTCCAGTCACTAGATTTTTGTTTGCTTCAAAAACCTATCTATCTCTGCTGGAGAGGATAAGGGGAAATGGCCATTCTCAGCAATTGCTGATGACAGTGTAAATGCACACAATCTTTTCAAAAGGCTATGTGGAAAAAAGAAAAGCCCATCTTTTGATTTGGAAATTTCACTTCCAAGAACTTAAGTAAATCCTAGCACTAAGCATGCAGCAAGGATATTCTTCCCAGTGTTGTTTATAATGGAGAAAAATTGTTTACAATCTAAATGTTCAACAGAGCATTAGTATAATTATGCAACATCCAAATATACACACACCAAGGGTTTAAAAGCCTGGAACCACATATGCATATACACATATAAAAATAGAACACTTGGCAGTTATGAATGAGAGGGGAATATCTGCTGTTCATCAATTATAATCACCTCTTCCTAATAAATTTCATTGTAATTTCAGCTGCATCTTTCTAATTTGTGCTAAATTTTTCAAAGAGCAAAGCTTAGAGCTTTGGAGGCAACAATGATACACACCCTTGAAAATACAGGACTCAATGATTAAGTTCCAGAAAAGTGAACTCTACAGTTAAAATAGCACACACACACACAATGGTAACAAGAAAAAAAAAAAAAAAAGAAGTCTAGACAAAGGGTTCTGACAAGATGCCAACATGTTAATAAGAACCCAAAGGGAGGGGCACCTGGGTGGCTCAGTCAGTTAAGGGTCTGCCTTTGGCTGAGGTCCTGAGATCGGCCCTGCCTTGGGCTCCCTGCTCAGCAGGGAGCCTGCTTCTCTCTCCTTCCTGCTCCTGCTCTCCCTCGCTCTCGTGCTCTCTCTCTCAAATAAATAAAACCTTAGGAAAAAAAAAGAACCCAAAGGAAGGCATATACAATCTAGTACAACTTAATACTGCTCACTTTATTCACGATCCAGCCCAGAGTTTCTCAACCTTGGCATTACTGACACTTTGGGCTGGGTAATTGGATTTTCCTGTGATGCTTAGAGGCATTCAGGCCTCTAACTCACCATATGTTAGTAGCACCCCTCCTTCCCATTTTTGACATGCAAAAACTGTCTCCAGAACTTGCTAAATGTTCCCCGAGGGGTAAATTCACCTTGGTTGAGAACCACTGATCTAACTTCACACTTACTGTCTGCATGCACAACATTCTATTCCATCTCACTCTGCAAAAAAAAAAAACAAAAACAAAAACAAAAACAAAACAACTCCTGGCTTCAAGGAGCTAACAATCTAAAGGCAAAAGATGCTAGAGTCAAGAAGTTTTAGACTTTTATTGAAGTATCCTGTGTATGAGGGCTTCACAATTATAGACTCAGGGAGTTTTGTCCACCACAGACCTATCTTCCCTCCTTCACAACTTACAGACATAATGGCTTATATTAAACTGTACAAATTCCTCAAAACAGAGATTCACACTGTAATCTTCAGTCAGCTACCCTGTATTTAGGGCCAAAGGGGTTTCATTTAATTTCATTTGGAGTCATACCACTTGGGTTAAAATCCCTGCTCTACCATTTACTAGCTTCGTGATGTTGACCAAGTTATTTAACTTCCTTATGCCTCAGTTCCCTCAAGATTAAAACAGAAATAATACCATCAACTTAATTTATGGGAACAAAGTGAATAAAAAATGCTTAAAATAGTGCTTAGTGTATAGTAAATTGCCCAATAAATGTCAGTTATTTGATACTATTTTTACCACAAGCCTGTTAAGGCAGGCACCAACACCACCAATTTATAGATGAAGAAGCAAGCCAAGAGATTAAGAAACTTGCCCATGGCCACAAAACTGTAAGGCTATGGTGCAATGATTCGAAAAAGTACGTATGATTCCAGGGCCCATAATTTTTCCATTATGTCAATAAAACTGTATTAAGATCCATTTAACTATCAAGATCAAACTTACTTCAAAATAATAACCAACACAAGACACATTTTAATTAAAAGATTACTTTAGAACCCTTAACTAAATTAAGGTCACACTGCTTTTACAGACGGACACAACTTTCATAGCTTTGTTATCCCATTTTAAATGATTCTTATTCACATGCACCTTAGTTTCAGACATTATATGTTACACCAAAGCAGCTCATTAAAATTAGTCTACTAGGGGCGCCTGGGTGGCACAGCGGTTAGGCCTCTGCCTTCTGCTCAGGGCGTGATCCCGGCGTTATGGGATCAAGCCCCACATCAGGCTCTTCCGCTATGAGCCTGCTTCTTCCTCTCCCATTCCCCCTGCTTGTGTTCCCTCTCTTGCTGGCTGTCTCTATCTCTGTCAAATAAATAAATAAAATCTTTAAAAAAAAAATTAGTCTACTAAACGACCATCAACACCCAAGGATAACATTGGGTTGTCTGAGACAGAGCTTATCTTGTATACATTCTCTAAGTGTCCTTCTTACTCCAAGGTCACTGACTTTCTAAATGACAGATTTTGTTCCCAAGTCCAAGAAGGCTCTAGGGAACCTTTCGGTTTCTTTGATTTGTCCTTACCTCACACCTAAGTTCTTCATGACTCCCAAACACCCCACACATGCTACTTACACTGCCTGGTTGTCATACAACTTATTCATCTTTCTTGCTTCAACTCTGCTACTCCCAATAAACCAACAACTCGTGCATCACCCCTCCTCCAGAAACCATTTCACTATAGTTGTTAGTTTTCCAACATTTCATACACTGTCAATGACACATTCTTCAACCTGGACTTTAAAAATTACTCATTTTAGATTTGGGAAAAAGTCAGAACAGCGGTTGAATGGCTAGGACCTGTATGTAGAACTTTCTAGTCCCCCCCAAATGAGAATGAAAAGAGACCCGGAAACCTAGCCCAACCCTCTGGTTTCACAAACAATACGGAGAGACCCGTAACTGGGTGAAACCTCTAACCTCTCTAAGATACTCTCTAAGATAAAGAGTTTGGTCTTGGCCATTTGGGCCCTCTTAATCTCCTCTGCTCTTTTGATTACTCATTTGGATTTTAACATTTTTTTTCCTGCCTCTACAGTTCAGTAGGCTCCCTCAATACAGTGATTACCAAGAGTTAAGAGTTGTCCACCATGGTCATTCTGAGTAAATAGTTCAAATAATCCCACCCCCGACCTACTACTCTTTAAAGAGAAAGAGACTAAGAATCTCTGCTCTTTAGGATCAAAATTTTGCCCATTCTTCAGGTTACTCTTCCACTAGTCTTCTATAACAAGTCACTTTCACTCACTTTCTCCATACCAAATTCACCTTCCTGTTCACCAAAGGAAAAAAAAGAAAATCTCATTTTAGCACCAATGTTCAGAAATCTCATGTTTCACTCTTCTTTCCTCATTATTTTGGTAGACTCTGCATTAAATTACTAACTTATCAATCATCAGACTCTTGTTCACTAGTCTATCACTTCCTCCTTGTCTGTCAGTTAAGGTTACAAGCTGGTAATTAGCACTCAAACCATGAATTCTAGATGCTGCCACATATACGCAGTTCAAAAACCATTCAAAAATCTTCGATGCCTCCCTCACTGTCAACCAAATGAAGAAATCTCACTCTGACATTTTTATAAGCTTCCTACCTCCCTTTCCTGATTCTCCTCCATTAAAGCTCACTCCAAAAACCAAGTTTTGTGAAGCCTTTCCTGTGGTTTCAGTTTCCTTTGAACCACAAATACGTAGCATTTTGTTCATAACCACTTATGGGAATTATGTATTTGGGTATTTCTCACATGCACTCCATATTGATTACCAATTATGAGAGGAAAAAATCTATGGTTCTTAGTTTTGTTCCTCCCCATACCGCTTAGCAAAGTGCCTTGCACATACCAAGCTCTCAAATACAGTTGCCAACCTGAAGATGGGCTTTCCCAGGATTTCTTTATAGGCTGCACATCAAGTCACAAATAGTTTCTGAAGCCATTTTGTTAATAAAAATATTTTGCTTACACCTTGGAGTCTCCAACTAATCAAACTAAACTCTCTTTCTCTTGGTGTAAAAAAATTGTCCTCATTTCAGGGGTTCTCTGCTATTGAAATGATCTGTAGGAGAGTCTAATATACCTGCTCTCTCTCTCAAGTCACTTGTCAACTAAACAAAACTCTACTCATGCCATCAAAAAAACCAAATTTATAAGAACCACAAAATAAAACAAATATTCCTTTGGCCTAGAGTTCACTTGTCAGAGAACAGGAAAAGCTCTGTAGTAATTCGGAATTGCTGCAAGGTAAGGAACAAAACACGAAGTAGTTACTGAACACAAAGAGACTGAAACATGCTGTGAGAGCCACCAAAGTACTACATCTGTAGAAAAGCCCCCTTAACATATGGAATTTGCAGGAGTCTTCCCTTGCTAGTAGAGTCAATGTTGTCAATAACCATTACCACATGCTATTGAAGTCTGCCATCACTTTCAAGTTGGCAAATTTCTTGAAGTCAAGCTGCAGCAATTCAGTTTGAAAAGCTCTGAAATGCCTCCTCCAGGCCAGGCAGGGAGTGGAAGCTAAGGAGACCTCTAAATATAACATAAAGCACACTCTCTGCATTGCCCTCTTACCTGCTAACTCCGTCAGCCCTAATTTTGACCAGATCACCCATGATTTGTATTAGAAAACTAGGTTAAAGAAGTAAAAAGAAAAAAATTTCCTGCCACACGTTATCTGACAGGGCAAGAAAGAGAGGATTGTGAAGAAAAGAGGCATTTTCTTTTTACTTGGTGAATAATCACCAATCTAGCATGCTTGCCTTTCAAAGCCCACCCAAAATGCCAAAAATCAGTAGGCTTTTTGTAATTAAGAAAAACACTCCAGGATATAATGCCGACATTTAAAATTTAAAAACTTGTGTTATTGATCAAAAGCTCCAATGCCATGACAAAGCTAAAAATGTTCTCTCTCACTAACAAGAGTGAATCAGAGCAGTCACCTACTCCACCCAATAGCCACCCTTGCGACTGGACAGTTCAAAACCTGGAAAGCTTTCCTCGCCTGCTCCACGCCAGAAAGGAATTTCATTTGATATATTAGTGTTTAAGTGTAACTAAATAATAGCAAGAAAATGTATCATATACTGAAATTTATCAGGACAGTGAGTCCTTTGGATTTATCTGTACCTTCTTCACAGTAATGGAACTTTCCCCACCCCCTCCACTCCTTTTAGCACGGAAAAGCTCAACAGATACTGTTACTTGAAAAATGAAATATCTGTTCAGATTTTCGAAGTAAATTTCCATTACTAGGTTTGGGAAGAACACCTACTACACACACATTGTCTCTATCGAAAAGAGACACCTTCTTTCGAATAGGTTGGGGCCTGTGAGTTGATTCGGTATATTTAAAGGGTTCCCAGATCTCCTCAGTACGTTTCAGAAAATGATTTTTCGGTCTTGCACAAACCTACCTGGATGTTTCGAAGTTACATAGTTTGGTAGCAACCCAGCATCTGGGCAAAGTTCTGCCCCTACCTCTGGGAAAGGGGCTTTCTCAGTCTCAAGAGCTGAAACAACACATTAAGGAGGCCAAGGCTAACCTTCTCAAATCCTCCAAACGTCGGCAGACAATTAGGCAAGCCCCGGCCCACGTTTCTTTCCCATTCCCATGAAATTCTCAATTAAAGGCTTCACACACAAAAGGACCCTTGGCGCCCCAGTCGCACAATTCCCCGGCTCCCGCCACCCCTTCCCTCCGCAGCCCGGACGACTGCAGACTCACCAGCACCGTGGTGCAGATGGACCTCAGCTCAGACTCCACTTTCTCCCGATAGTCCTTAATCAGCTGCAACTTCTTGTCCGAGGTGTCGGTTTTCTGCTCGATGCTCGAGATGACCCTCCAGGCGGACCTGCGGCCCCCGACCACGTTCTTGTAGGCCACCGAGAGCAGGTTGCGCTCCTCGTTAGACAGCTCGGCGCCCTGCTCGGTCACGGCCTTCATGCAGGTGGCCATGTCGTCGTAACGCTCGGCCTGTTCGGCCAGCTTCGCCTTCTGGATTAGCTCCGTCTTCTCCATGGGGACGCGGAGAGGAGAGCGAGGGCGAGCACCGACCCGGATCGGGAGGAGGCGTGAGCACGGCCTGCAGGCGGGGGAGCGGACAGAAAGGCGGGGGCGGCGCCGTCAGACAATGCGCCCGCCGCCCGGGGCCGCCCGCCAGCCGCCCCTTTTGTCCGTCCCCACACGCGCCGCCCCGTTGAATTTCCCTCCCCCGCCCACGCTCCCCGCCGGCGTCCGGGAGGCCTAGGGGCGCCCCGCGGAGGCGGCCCGCGGCGAGGGGAGGAGGAAGGGCCGCTCCCGCACCCGCCCGGCCCAAGATGGAAGCGGCCGCTGGCCCACACCTTGCCGCCAGAGCCGTCCCTGAGGAGAGCGGCGTCGAGGCCGGCCGCTCCCGGGCGCCGGCCTCCCGCCCTGCCCTCAGGCCCGGCCAGGTCGAGGAGGGCCAGCGGCGACCGTAACGCTCACCTTCTCGTCTCCGCGGCCGCGGCGCGAGTCCCACCACTTTGATCCGCTTTTGGCTTTAGCCGAGGACCCTCCCGTCTCAGCCTACCCCGGAGCCGAGGGGCGGGCCGCCGCGCCGCTGCCCTCGCTCCTGCCGCCCAATGACGCGCCGAGATGTTCCCAAGAGTCCCGCCTCCAGACCCCCTGCTGGCCAATGAAGACAGAGCGCGCGGAAGGGGGCAAAGAGGGCGGGGCGGGAGGGGAAGCGGAGGCTAGGAGGGTGGGTCGGCTTGGGCAAGTTCGGTTGGCCGGCAGGCTGCGGCTTCGGCCACGGGGTTTCCTCCAATTAGATCCAGGGTAAAAGGACGTCACTGTTGCCATGGCGATGCTGTTACCAACTCCCCTCATCCCGCCCCCCCCCCCCCACCCCCAGCACTTGTGGGTGCGGCACGGGAGCGGGAGGCTCGTCCCATCTCTTCCGCGGTGGCCGCGTCTCCTGCTGCAGGCCCGCTGCAGATGGTGCATTGCATCTTGTGGGTTAATGCAGCCGTGGCTCTCCTCGGCCCTGGTGAGGAGGGCCCGGCGTGGTGACATAAGCGGCTGTTTTGTTGCACAAGCTCCTTTCTTTCCTCCACCTTCCCATTCGTGACAAAGGTTTGGAGCGCCATACACTGAACCCAGCCTTTAATGACGTTGCGATTGGAGCTGCGAATTAGAAATAATCCCATCCCCGTTAAAGAGGAATGCCTTCCTGGAGAAAGTCGTTCCAGAATGACTTTTCATGTTCTACTCAAGTTTTCAGACGGGCACCTAAAGCCAAAAATTCCCGTGTAAAATTCCCAAGAAAGTCCAGGCCGGTCTCTCTGGCAATGGCCAGATAATCTGATTTTATTCTGACATTCAGGATAAGTTGGAGAAAAACACACATTAAACACCCCTCCCTGCCTAAAGAGGCTGTTCTTATATCACTGTCTGGTCTTTCCAGGTTATCATCTAAATACATATTTTTTCACATCATTATATGGGTATATGGGTTTTATTTTCTGGTATTATTTTTGAGAGGACACTCGAAACCCTAAACTTCTCTCCTGGATGTTCACTTTCAACTTTCTCCCACACTTTCTCCTGCTCACACCCTTCTGAAGTGAGAAAG
This sequence comes from Ailuropoda melanoleuca, assembly GCF_002007445.2. Classification (NCBI taxonomy): domain Eukaryota; kingdom Metazoa; phylum Chordata; class Mammalia; order Carnivora; family Ursidae; genus Ailuropoda; species Ailuropoda melanoleuca. Next base: position 137,784,299 of record NC_048221.1, on the reverse strand, counting down.
TTTGCCCCAGATGCCTTTTATTTGGGGTCATCACTAGCACTTTCTTTTCACTTTAAAGGAGGCACAGCCCTCCAGCCACTCCCTTCTCACTGGGCATGTCGCCAATGCCTGACAAATCAGGTGGCTGTCCTGGGTGTCTGGGAAGAGGCCTCTGTGGCATCTTAGATGAAAATTGCCACCTGGGCTCACACTGCTGTGGTTCCAGTTCCGGCACGTCCAAGGCAGTGGGTCTTTGAAAGCCAAAAAATGCCACAGCTAAGAATTCTAGATCTAACTGGGGGCTGGAGCAGATCTGGAGATTCTCTAGAATCTAGAATTCTCTAGATCTGAGAGTTCACACAGATGATGAGAGAAGGTACAGACTCTCCAGAAATCTAAACTCCCTCTTATGTGCCCCTCCCTGTCCTGACTTGTAAAGGTTGCTTTGTGCTTTGATGGACAGGAGAGGCCTGGGTTGGAAACGGCCTGTGTCAATGCAAAAATGGCTCACTATGTCCTAGCATTCTAATGTAGGGCCCTGCTGTTATTTCTGGAATCCCTGGGGCCAAGCTGCAGACACACAAGTGTTTATGGCCATGTGGGCTGGGGTGGAGCCCGACACCAAGAAATCCCAATGGAAAGAATTTGCATGTGGAAGGTCAGATAAAATGCTTTCTGTATGACCAGTGAATTTCAAGCTTAGAAATTAGAGACAGCCCAAGCAAGGGGACATACCAGTGGAGGTGGATGGGGGGGGATAGAAACCCTTGAAGGCAATTATCAGGGGACTGAATCTCTGTGGAAGGCAGGGAGGAAAGGGGCAAGCACCCTAATTCTTTGTCAGAAAGTCTGGGCTGTGCTGCCATCTCCCTGGGTGACCTTGGGCAACTTTTTGCTGCTCTCTGTAATTCAGTCTCTAAAATTTCTGCTTTCACTCAACCATCAAATATTCATTGAGCACCAACTCATATAGTTACGATCATCTGCAATCATGGGTGAAAACTGCTTCGAAATAATGGCAAACTATGAAATTTGAAATTTAAAGTATTTGATGGCAGTCTAGAGGGACAAGGGCATATCTGAACACCTCTGCTCCTAACAGAACTCGGGGAAAGAAAATTAAAGCCCTGGGAACTTCGGGTTCCCCAACACGTAAAAAGCTAACATTATTGAGTGAATACATGTACCAAACACTATTTTACGTCCTTTGTATTAACTCATTCGATCTGCTTAATGCTGCTGCGAAGTCAATGCTACTATGATCATCACCTCTGTCTCACAGATAAGGAATCTAAAAGCACAGAGAGGTTAAGTATTCTGTGCAGAACTCCTAGCTAGTGAGTGGCAGAACCTGGATGTGGACCCTTGCACGCGGTCTGCACACCCAAGCCCATCTCCATTTCCACCCTGCCGGATCTTTGTTCAGTGCCGTAGGGACTCTAGGAAAGATCAGGCTAGACTCTGTCCTCCAGGAGTTTCATCCCGTAAAGATAAAAGATAAAGATAAAATGTGCATAAGCATCCACATCCAACATGCTGGCAAGAGCTCTAGGGAACAGACAGTTCACAAAGAAAGTATTGAGAAGTTATGACTTATTTGTTTGATGTTTTTGTGATTTTTACTAAATTCCTTGGTGAGAAGAAGCTGCTGGAGTTAAGACAGAGCACACCGAATCTGAAGCCTGAAGATCCTCAATTCCAGCCCTGCTGTTTATTTCCAGCTTGACCCTGGACACCGTGATCCCCTCCGAACTTCAGTTCCCTAACCTGTGACAGTCATCCTGCATCACAGAATAGTTGTAGAGCTATCACGTGGGAAGATGTTGGGCCTATCGCAAATGTTCAGTCAACGCTGGGTTTCTTCCTCCCTTCCCTCTGTTTGGGGGTGGGGAGCAGAGGAGGGAGGGAGATGCCTGGTCGCAGCAAGGAGCCTTATCTCTTGAATCACTGTAATTAGTGGAGTTAATGGCCTGCAGAATGGCCCCAGTCAGGGTACATTTCAGAATGAATGAGTCCTCCCAGTTGAGTTTACTCATAAATTGTTTTGGTGGTTTATTTGCACAAAGCAGTGGGACATTTCAGAGGAACTTCTTCCTCTCCTGCCATATGGCAGATATTTTACTGACAAGCAAGCATTCGAGTGGGACTCTTCACCCAAATCCCTGTGTAATGGTTATCAATACTTCTGTTTCGTGGGTAGTTGAAGAATTGTCCCCACTGTTCACTCTACCTGGAGGCACTAATGAGATTCACGGAGAGCCCAGACAGGCAGGGAAATCAAGGGAGCTTGGTCAGGGAAGTCTTCCAGACATTCCCTGGCTTAAGGCTGGGTCAGGCCTATAGATCTCAGTTTCCCATGGGGCCTGCAGTGGGAGAAGTTTATTCTTGCCATCTGTAGGCATCGCTCTGTGCCCACGGTTCCCCCATTTCCGGCATCTCCTGGACACCCCTTGGCCACATAACTGTTTTCCAACTCTCACTGTGTGCTTTAAGGAAAAAAAACAAATCAAGTTATACCTTCATTAAAAACTGTAAGTCTAGGGGCGTCTGGGTGGCTCATTCAGTTAGGCATCTGACTCTTGATTTGAGCTCAGGTCTTGATCTCAGGGTCTAGAGTTCGAGTCCTGTATTGAGTCCAGCGTGAAGCCTACTTAAAAAACAAACAAACTTGTCGTCGCTAGTAGAATGTCAGGCACCCTGAAGCAGGTTTTGGTTAGCTGGCCTCTTGGGGAAGAGTTCCAGTATTCTTCCATTTCCCCAGCGTTTCCTATGTGCCAGGCAGCAGAGTATTTTTTAAAATGCTTGATCGCTTTTGTAATGATGATAATGATGATGATAATGTTAACAGAAAATGTAATAGCATTCATTCTACTGAAAAAGGAAACAATACATAAATGTACGAGGGAGATTGAAAAGATCTTGAGGGGCGCCTGGGTGGCACAGCGGTTAAGCGTCTGCCTTCGGCTCAGGGCGTGATCCCGGCGTTATGGGATCGAGCCCCACATCAGGCTCCTCTGGTATGAGCCTGCTTCTTCCTCTCCCACTCCCCCTGCTTATGTTCCCTCTCTCGCTAGCTGTCTCTATCTCTGTCAAATAAAAAAATAAAATCTTAAAAAAAAAAAAGATCTTGAGAGCGTGACTCTGAGAAGTGACCACTGTTAGCGTTTTGGTGATCACCTTCTAGATATCTCTCTTTTTGTTTGGATATATGTATGTGGTTTTGCATTTATGAGATTGCATTTGTCACTTTATTCACTGTGATGGCTAATTTAACATGTCAACTTGGCTGAGCCATGGGGTGCCCAGGTATTTGACCAAACATTATTCTGTGAGGGTGTTTTGGAGAGAGATTAACATTTAAATTGGTGGACTTTGTGTAAGCAGATTGTGCTCCATACTGTGGGTGGGCCACATCCAATCAGTTGAAGGTCTGAAAACAACAGAAGAGTAATTTCCCTTGAGCTAGAGAGACTTCTTCAGCAGATGGTCTTTGGACTTCATCTGAAACACCAGCTCTTCTTCAGTCTACAATAGACAGCCTTCCGACTCAAACAGAAACATTGATTCTCCTGGGTCTCCAGCCTGTCGGTCCACCCTGCAGATTTCGGATTTGTGATTCCTTGCAACAAATATCTTTCTGTATATGAACACATCCTATTGCTTTTCTTTCTCTGGAGAATCTTGACTAATACAACCAGTAACTTTCGTTTTTCACTCAACAAATGGTATGATATTTTTAAATACCTAAAAGCACATGTCGATGAAATATCAACCTCTCTCAGTCAGACTGTGAGCTTCCTGAGGGAAAGAGTTCATTCTTTCTTTCTTTCTCTCTCTCCCTTTCTTTCTTTCTTTCTTTTTTATAAGATTTATTTATTTATTTATTTGAGAGAGAGAGCGCAAACAGGGGAGGGGCAGAGGGAGAGGGAGAGAGAGAATCCTAAAGCAGACTCCCCGCTGAGAGCAGAGCCCAATGTGGGGCTTGATCCCAGGACCCTGAGATCATGACCTGAGGTGAAATCCAGAGTTGGATACCCAACTGACTGAGCCACCAGGCCCCTCACTTTTTTTTTTTAATGTAGGCTCTACTCCCAGTGTAGGGCTTGAACTCACAACCCTGAGCTCAAGAGCGTATGCTCTACCAACTGAGCCAGCCAGCCGGATGCCCCAAGGGTTTTCTTTTTTGATCTTGTATCTCTAGTGCCCTCTCAACAAAAGGTAGGTATTATAACCCCCACTGTGTGGTTGAATAAACTGACGCTCAGGGAGGCTACATTACCTTTCCAAATTGGTAAGCAATAGAGTTAAGATTCAAAAGCAGGCCTGTCTGATTTCAATCTTCTTCCACCACAATAAACAAGACTCTGTGCCACCTGCGATGGAAGATGGAAGCTCTGACATTTGCCAGCCCAGGAATAATGCTTAGTTATTTGGGGCTGGTGGGTGGCTGAGTATATACCGGCCAGTGAGTCAGTGGCTGATTTTATTTTCATATGAAGTCTCTGTTTTTACACTCAACACATCTGCAGGGAGAGGGCACCTTCTCGTTCCTTGTCTGTTCGCTTTAGTTAATTACACATCCATATCTCCGGTTAGCCTGTGAACTTCCAGGGGGAGACCTTCCTTTGCTTCCCATGTCCCTGGTGTCTCCGACTGACCCATAGAAGCCGTTTAGCGAAGTTTTGTTTTGAGAGTGAATCCAGGCCATCAAGGGGGGCATTCCAATAATAGCAATTATTTGCACCTAACCATATATGAAATCACTAGAACAGTGGTAAATTCACAAATGCCGTAAACATGGGATTGCATCTGCTATGAAGAGCCCTGAAGTTAGCATGGAAGGTCCTCGAGCAATCAGAAATCCTTCCTAAGCTTCCTGCACAAATGTGCACACACACTACACTCCTAACTCAGGACCAATTTCTTGCTAGGTACTTCAACACAGTATTGAAGGGGCTACCATGTGCCAGACACTGTCCTAGGGGCTGGGATTCCAAAAATGAATAAGACGCGACCTGTGCCTACGAGGACCTTGGCAGAGAGCCCGGAGGTGGGGTGTCAAACCCGGAGCTCAGGGAGGAACTGGGAGACTCTCCCTCTCTTTTCAGTTCTCACGTGCTCACCTTGGTTTCCAAGCCTGTGGGGGTCTAGAGGTGGCTGTTTAGAAGGCAGGAGTAGAATTACACGTGGGAGTCCCTCTGAATCCACTCTACCTTCTCACCTGATGATTCAGAGCAGGGTAAGAGCTAAGGCTTTGGAAGGCCTTCCCCAGCAGCTGACCCGGGATCCCCTCTACAGAAGGCAATCAGTTGTCAGGGTGGAGACATCGAACCCACAAAAAGCACACAAAAAAGCCCAAGAGGTTGGCCCCAATTAGTTAAAGGGCACACAGCAAATATATCTCAGACAGGGCCGAGGTACATAGCAATGAGACTTCATCATCATACAAAGATGTTCACGATGTGCTCATTTTGTTGTTGTTGAAGGAGTCAGTCACACACTATGTATCTATATATTTAAGTTTTGGTACATAAAGCGACAAATCTTCAACATCTCCCAAATTATGACTCATCTGCAGACAATTCAGGACAGTTGAGCAGTTGAACGAACACAGAACCATTTGAGAACAATGCACACAGGAGTTGATTGTGTGGCTCTCCCAGTAAGTGCTGTGCGAGTCGAGAGAAGGGAGACACGAGTGTGGGCTGGAGAGATTGCAGCCGATGTCAGGCATCAGAAAGCTTTGGGAGAAAAGGGGTCACCATAGGAAAAGGGGAGAGCCACCGAGAGGAGAAAGGTCTGCGTTTCCTTCCTGTCCGCTGCCCTGGTGGGTGCCTCTGGAAGAGCAGAAAGGCTCCACTTGCTCCTCCCTGTGTGGGAGTCGGCTTTGGACAGAGCCGACCCCCTGAGAAGATAGCTCTGGACCGCACGCTGGAATGCAGATTACCCAGGCAGAGCTCGGTATCCAGAGCTGGGATCTCTTCTGCCTCTTTACCTCCTTCTGCTATAACCAGCTCAGCCACATAGGCAGCTTAACAAGTGCAGGCCGCACTGGGGAGACTGGTTATGCTAACCTCCTGGCCCCTTCACGGGGAGGATCTTGTAAAAAAGGCAAGTCTGACCCTTGCATTACTTTCCTGCTTCAAATCCTTCAGCAGCGTTTAGCTGCCGCTCCTGGTTGGACTCCGAAGCCAGACGGCCTGGGTTTGAATCCTGGCTCCACGACTCACTAATTATATGATCTTGGGCAGGTTACCTAACTATTTCATGCCTTGGTTTCCCCATTTGTGAAATGGGGATGATGATAACACTAATACCTCTTCAAAGGGTCAATATGAGGATTTGATGAGTTAATATTGATAAAGCACTTTAAACAGCACTATTTATGTGCTCCTGAGATAAACAGAATAAACTCAGAATCGTTCTGGGGACTCCCAAGCCCCCAGTGATCTCCCTGTAGCCCCTCTCTTTAGCTCTTGGCTTACTCCTCTTTCTCTTGGGCCTCAGCCCCTTCTGAACTTTGCTCGTGCTGTCCCCTCTTTTCTCACATCTTCACCTTCTCACTTCCAGAGTCTCAGCAGAAATGACCCTCCTCTCCCCTCACAGCCGGGTGAGCTCCCTGAAATGGAGCACACGACGTCACTTCTGGGTCTGATTCCCCGACAGGCTGAGGCACCAGGAAGGCGGGATTAAGCCTCTGTGATTTGCTTGGGTAGCCCTGGTGCCTGGCAGAGTGCTTAGCAGAGTGCTTCGTGGTTATACTGGGTGCTGAGAAATGGACGGCCAAATGGACAAATGAACAAAGGATGGGTGGAGGAGGAGTCATGGGCAGGCACACAGTGGCCACAGGACAGGGTGAGCTGAGGCTGCTTGCTCAGGAAGGCTTCAGGCTGGCCTGGGTCCAGCCCCCAGCTGGAGGCACCCATGACTGTAGCTGAGAGGGCTTGGAAGCTCCAGGCAGCCCCCTGTGGCCCTCCTTCCCCTCAGTCCCGTCCAGCTCTGTAAACAAATTCCCAACTGCAGCGGGCCTGGTGACGAAGCGAACCGAGGCAAGGGACCTTTTGCAGAGGAAGGAATTCTTTTGAATGTAATAACTCCCTGATTAATTTGCACAATTTCTCTCCTATCCAGAATAAGCCCAGGTAAGAAATTTGGGGGCATCGTACATCTAAACAAAATGCAGAAAAGCATGGTCCATCAAAAGCAGCCCCCAGAAGGAAGGAGCCCACGTCACCCTGCTCCGCTATGAGTATGCCACTAGGTGCCTGGAGACCGTGATTGCTCTGATCAGCGCTAATGAATGAAGGACCCCCTGCCCCTCTCCCGCTCCCAGTCCTGAAGCTCGGAGGCCGGCCAGCCCCCATGGGTTCAGATGGAGCACAGCCATCCCACAGCTTCCGGAAATAAAGGGGGAAAGGCAGCAACTTGCCGTCTCTTGAGCCAATGGATTTAGAACACAAGACCAAATAAGAGAGATTTAAAAAACCCACCACCTCCAGGAAGTCGATGAAATGAGAATTTGCTCGGTAGTGGCAGGCAGAAGGCAGTCTTGCGGCTTTGACAGCAGGTTGTGGCTGCCCGTGTGGGGTTTGGGGGGCTGCCCGGGGACGTTCAGGCTGGCTCAGACAAGAGCATCCCACGGCCCCCAGGACCTTCACGCCTCAGTGAGAAAAGCACATGTAGCCACATTAGCTAGGAGGTGCTCAGAGAGTGCAGGGTTCCCTTCGCCTTCCTGAAGACCAGCTTGGACAAGGTTTATCATTACACCAGGGGCCTTAGCTACAAGTCACAGGAACTGACTCTCGTGGACTTACATATGAGACCGTTACTTCTGACCGATCGTGAGGAAGGCTGGCAAACCAGGCCTCTAAAACGGGCGGGCCCTGGGGAGGGTCTATAGCCAGAACTACCGGCCAAACCACACTGCAGACCTTGCACGGAGATATCCTTGTTGTTTCAACCACTGGACCCCAGACACCTGTCCCTACGGCACTCCATGGGCACAAGACATTGAGCCCTGGACCCTGCATTGGCTCCATCCTCGTTGAAATCCAAGGCAGCCTTGCTGCTGCCCCCAGAAGGGATTCTCCTCCATCCCCATTTCTTTGGGTCATTCATTCTAGAATTAAAATCCTGGGTAGGGTGTCTGGCCAGGTCTGAGTCACGTGCCACACCTCTATGTAAGACAGAGCTGGGAAAGTAGGTATCAGGAATATATACCTTCCAGGGAGGAAAATGGGCTCTGCCTCCCACTAAAACTCATAACATGAGGAATTCCTCAAACAGCAGAAAGGGTTTCAGATGCTGGGCAGCCTGAAAAGACCCATGTCACTTGCAGTAATACTTGGCAAAAGCCAGGGGGGCTTATGAAAGATGGAGTCTGGGAAAAGCCTTGGGGAGACGGGGGCTATGCTGTCATTGACACCTCTACCTGGAAGTCTTGTCCCCACTCAAACTTGACCTCCTGCCAGATCCACAAAGATTTCTCTCTGCCTCTCTTTCTCTCTCTCTCGTGGAAGGTGCCGTTCCACCTCTAGATTGCATCATACTATTAAGAACTGAATCACTTCATTTATGTATGTCTTGAAAAGCTCCCCCAGGATGGAGACAAAAATCTTATTCATTATACAGTTAACAAACATTTATTGAGTGTCTGGTAGGCCTTGGGAGACTGAGGGGACAAAGGCAGGGCCTGTGCCTTAGAGAAGAAGGTCATATTTGTGCCAGGTGTGTCAAGGCGGGAAGGCTTCCCAGAGGAGGTGACCTGTTAAATGAGTTTTAAAGATTGAGATGTTCTTGACCATTGAGGGGCAAGGGGAGAAGTATACTCTAGAGAGAAGGAACAATATAGACAGAGGCAAGGAACCATGAGAAAGCATGGTGTGTCTGGGTAACAGAATGGGTGGGACATTTTGTGAGCGTGTGTCCCCCACAAGGAAGTGGGAGGCAGAGATGCTAATGAAGAGTGGGGTCACATTCTGAGGAGCCTTGCACGTCTTTCTGAGGAATGGGTGTTGCATCCGGAGACCACTAGGAATCATCAGATTCTCTTTATTTATTTTTTAAGCAATCTTTATGCCCAACGTGGGGCTTGAACTCATGACCCCAAGATCAAGAGTCACGTGCTCTACTGACTGAGCCAGCTAGGCACCCCTATTTTTACTTACCTATTTTTATTGTGGTAAAATATATAGAACATAAGATTGACTGTTTCAACCATTTTTAAAGGGTTTTATTTATTTATTTGAGAGAGACAAAGATAGTGACAGAGACAGTGAGAGAGAGCACAAGTGGGGAGGAGAGGGAGAAGCAGGCTCCCTGATGAGCAGGGAGCCCGATGCGGGGCTCGATGCCAGGACCCTGGGATCGTGACCTGAGCCGAAGGCAGACGCTTAACCCACTGTGCCACCCAGGTGCCCCATTTTAACCATTTTTAAGTGTATTATTTGGTGCCTTTAAGCGCCTTCACATCATGGTGCTCCAGTCACCACCATCTGGCTCCAGAACTGTTTCACCTTCCCAAACTGGACCTCTGTGCCCATTAAACAACACCTCTGCCTCCTCCCACCTTTCCACCCAGCTCTGGCAACCACCACCTGCTTTCTGTCTCTGTCATCAGATCCTTTGAAGCAAGAGAATGACCTGATGGGATTTTCTAGAAGGATTCCTTTGGTTACGATCTTGAGGCAGGAAGCCATTGCAGAGAACTCTGGAATTGCTGAGGAGAGGGACCAAGGCAATGTCCAGGGTGGTGGATGGGAGTGCAAGGGGTGAGAGACCTTTCAGAGAAACTGAGTAGATGTAGGAGTGGAGAGCCATCCAAGACTACTCCAAGGTGTCGTCTTCTACTTTCTTTTCTCTATACTGACGCCCACATGCCTTCTTGTGTGAAGAAGGGAGATTCATGACCCTATAAAATTGATTTTTGAATAACCCTCCGACTGTTTTGGCTCACAAAGACTCCAAAATTACAGCCTATGTAGATGGCGAAGTATAACCCCACATCATTATTGCAAGATAGACAAGATGACTTTGGGACAGATAGGATCTCTGCACGCTTTGGTCAATTTTATAAAAGAGAGATAATTTACAGGAGTAGTTTGTGGTCATTAAATGTGCAATGGCATCTCAGAACTGTTTCTGTGCTAGGAGAAATTACCTGAGGCTTACACTCGAAAGACAGCTGACCGTAGGGTCTCAGAAAACCTGGATTCCAGCCCAGTTCTGCCCATTCATCAGCTGTGTGGCCTTGGGCAAGTTACTTAACTTCTCTGCATTTCTGTATCCTCTTTAGTAAAATTGTTGTTGAGTAAATGAGCTGATTTGTAAAAAGCGTGAGTGTCCATTTGGCGGGCTACTGCTGTCATGGTCATGCTGACGATGATGATGGTGGTCACCATCAACACCTCCAAGGGCTCCTTCAGCGCTGAAGCCCCGAGCTTCGAGGTTGTTCGTGAGGAGATGGAATTGCCCATTCCTTGTTCTGAAGAGGAAACGGGTCACCCCCCCCGCCGAAGACTTGGCCTTCACTTTCTGCAGAAAGGAAGTTCTTGCACACGATGGTTCTGCCAGCCTCATTCTTCTCCCTTCTCATTGCTTCTCCCAACTTGCTCTGGTCCCAAACCACCCTGTCTTCCTTAGCACCTGAGATGTTTCCTTTCCTGCCCCCAGGATGCCCGTATCTCCTGCTGGCTCTGGGAGCCCAGGAGGAGGAGGGTGAGCCCCTCCTCTCCTTCCCCTCTCTCAGACTACATCCGGCTCCCCCTGCAGTTCCCCCCGCACACTCTCCCTCAGAGCCTGCACACCCACCTCTCTCTCTGCCTTGCTCACCCCTGGGAACTCCCCTTCGGGTGCCCTTCTGAGAAGTGTGTTCTGAGCACAGGATTTCATCTAAACACTTAAACCATAGGGCTTTCCCTGCATGACACCCTGAGCTCCAAGTGGGCTGGTGGTGTGTGGGTAGGTGCAGGGAAGCATCTGGAACAGGGTGTGAGCTGGTGTGCACTCTGCTGAATGAGATGAGACTGGCCGGTGTCGGGGATGGGACATGGGTTGGAGGTACCTCGGAAACTCATGCGAATAGGAAACGGTACAAGCCTTCTCTGTTCCCACAGGACTGGGCTCTGTCTGCCCGAGGGAGAACGCACGCACTCGACTTCTTCGTGCTGTATTGTTTTAAATCATAGGCTTCATAGGCCAAATCCACAGGGCTGGGCAGCCACCTCATTGACTGCTAGCTCAGAGAATCCAGGACTTGTTGATGGAAAAAGCTTTAAGTTTCCTTTTCACACTTGCTCATTGAAGTCAGACGTCATAGATGCTGAAGGTATTTTGAGGGTGGGGCTTGAGCTTCTGTATTATTCAACACACTTGGCTTTTCATGCCCGAACATCTTTCAGTGTCTCTGGAAAGCGATTTATTGTTCACTACGTGCCACGGTGTTTCCCCAGCTTGAGGGCGGGGGCTGTGTTTCTCTCTCCCCCAGCACAATGTAAGTACTCGATAAATATTAATGTCAGGAATTTTTTACAGCAAAAATGATTCACTTCCAGACAATTAAACTCAGAAACTTCTTCCACTTAGTCACGGACACACCTGATTCCTTGACGCGGGCAGGAGAGGCACGATTCGGGCTGCCTGAGAATGAGCGCGTACGTGTGCATGGGTGTTGTCCTTGATTGCCGTGTACCCAACTAGTGGTTGTGAGTGTGCGCACAGCAGGAACGACACTGCACCAGAAGCACGATGTGGCTTTTTCCACACACACCTTTCACTTTGTGACCATTTTCCTGGTTTCTGATGACAGCAAGTGTTTGTATTTCCTGGTGCAAGATTCTAGTCCCCCGACAGCTTTTATGGAGAAGTTCAGGGGCACCTGGCTGGCTCATTCGGAACGGTGTGTGACGCTTGATCTCGGGGTTGTGAGTTCGAGCCCCAGGTTGGGTGTAGAGAGTACTAAAATGAATAAATAAATAAACTTAAAAAAATACACTAACAAAATAAATACATATTTAAGAAAAAAGAAGTTCAGGCAGGAAAATCATTACACCCTCTAGAGCTCTTTTGAGCAGAGTTTCATCATTAGGCAGAATTTTGAGCTGTTGTATTGGTTAGCAAGGAAGATTCCTGACAAACAAAAGTTCCTTCCAGTTTTGTCTTTGTTGAGTCTAACTTGTACTCTGTTTCCCTCAGATGGGGGCCTGTCCTCTCTGTTGCTGCAAGGAGGTTTAGTGAGCTTCTAACCCTTGGAACTGTGAGGTCACAAGCAGGTCACTTTGGGGCCAATGCCAGACTCGCGTGCACCCCAGGACGACGGCATGCACCAACATTAACATATGGGAATAGTCTGCTCCTATGAGTAAGCAGTGGCTGCTTCCAAGCCCCACGAATGCCACCCTGTTGCTCAGCTCCTTTCTGGGACCCCTTAGATTCTCCACACCCCTTTCTAGCAACAAAAGGGTCAGTGCCTGCCCAGGCCCTGGGAGTGGTGGGTAAGTATTTTGCTATCACTGCTGGGCAGTGGGCTTGGAGGCGATGCACCAGGGAGCCAAGCCGATGGGCATTTCAGGAGGAGGACGTCAGTTGCTGCAGGGGGCTAGTCCTTCCTGATGCGGCAGCAGGTGGCTGGGGACTCACATGCTGGCACTTCCTTGAGTGGTGTCCATGAGAAGGGATGGCACTACCTGCAGAGGGCCGACAGGTTGTGGCAGAAATGATTGGAGAGGGAGACCGGAGAAAGGACAGGATGATGCCACTACCCGGTTCATGCCTCTCTGATGGCTCCGCATCACACACGGGATACATCCGAAACTCTAGGTGAGGCACCAAGCCCCCACTCTTGGCTCTTGCCTCCCTCCCAGACCTCACACCGGCCTCTCTCCTGCCCACCTCCCTCCCTGCACTCATCCCTTCCTTCCACTTCCAGCGTCCTGCTGCCTTTGTTACCAGTGGGGTTCTACTCATCCTCTAAAGCCAACGTTCTCCATTTTCAAGCTTACCCGACTCTTTTCCAAAACTGCCCTGAGCCCAGGGCCACCACTCACCAGATGGTGTCTTTGCAAGGTTCGGGAAGACACACCCTGTGGAGAGACCCTGCCTAGGCAGCCCCGACCCATCCACCCATTGAACCATCGACCCATGACCCAACGTGCAGGTTGTCTGTGCATGCCACCCCCTCCCCAGCCTTGGCCTGGCAGGACACAGCCTCCCTGCTGATCACCCCTCACTGCACACTTGTGCCCTGGAAGCCCTGGGCATTGCTTTTCCCGCCCTGTGTTGCAATGGTGGTTTCCTTCTTGTGAACTCTCCAATGCCAGGGCCTATAGTGTCTGTTTCTGGATCCCAGGCACCTAGCTGAGTGACGACGGGGCCATGTGGCAGTTTGTTCGCAAATGTTTTCTTCAAGGAGAAAGAGAACTAAAGGGGCAGAGAAAGGGGTGGATGGAAGGGAAGTGTCTATACCCCAAGTCCTCCAGTGCCCTGGGCACCGAGCTCCTCTTAGGGACCGTGGCAGCCACAAGGGAGGAGAGAAGCAGTGGGTACAGCTGAAGACCGGAGGGGAGTCTCAGGGCTTCCTGGCCGCCGGGAGGGCTCCTCACCTGGCCTCCACCTGCCCAGCCCCACAGCCTCAGCAGTGTTGGGGGGCGGGGGAGGTGAGAACGTAACTAAGTGCAGGCTCACATCTCGGGGGGAATGTTTGGAGATGGGGGAACCCTTCAGGGGACCTGTCTCAGGGTTTAAGGGACAAGGAAGGGACCTCCCCAGAAAGGGTATCTGGCACATCCCCAGGCCTCTTCAGAGAAATAGACACTGGAGGGCCTGTCAAAGCTGCACCCAATTTCCTGAGCCCTGTCCCAGATGGGGCCACAGAGAGGAACAAGGACCCCCTGCCTTTGAGGAGCTCCCAGTTCTGTGGGGACAGGGTCAACCCTGTTATAGTACAATACAGGATGTATGGGAGGAAAAAGTTTGCCCCCAGATGATGCAGTAGCCCCAAGAAAGAGGAAGAGACAAATGCCATCTGGGAAAGGAAACCCCCACGTAATGTGGAGGGAGGGGAGTGGGGAGGACTTCCTGGAGGAAATGACATCTAACTTGGGTTTTAAAGAATGAAGAAGTGTGAGCCCAGCCAGTGCAGGGTGCAAGAAAATTCCAGGCAGGGGGAACAGCATATGCAAAGTCACAGAATCATATGTGGAAACAAAATGTGCCTGGGAAAGCATGAGTAGGTGGGAGCTTCAAGTACGGGGCAGTGAGATGAGGAGTAGGGCTGAAGACAGAGGCGGGAGTGAGAGCCAGACAGATTATAAAGAGATTTAGTATTTGCGGAGAGATCCGTGAGTTACACGCTGCACTCAGTCAGTTTGCTATCATTTATTGAGCTCTTCCTGTATGCAAGGTGTTCGTCTTCTGACCTTCCCATCAGTCCTCATCTACCTCTGTCACTAACTCCTGGAGACGTCTGAGACTCCACAGTCTAGACCCATTTTACACATCAGGAAACTGAACTCCAACTAGTTAATGTGACACCTGAGAGCTCCCAATTGCTTAGTGGTAGAACCAAGACTGGTATCTAGATCTCCAAATTTCCCAGCACCGGGTCCCAGTGCCTTGTACTCGGTGTGCAAAGCAAGCCCCTCAGAGCTGAAACAGCTTCTTATTTGTTTAGGAATTGAAATGGGCCACGAAATGATATTCTGGGCAAAGGAACCCAGAATCTCATGTGAAGTTCAGAAAATCACTGAAACCACTAGTTGTTGAACAGACGTCCGTTTCATAAGCCTCATTCCGAGTTTAAAAAACCACATGCTTGTAAGCGCATAAGCGCCGAGGCCTCCTTCCAGACTCCCTTGGAAGCCCGCTTTGGAGGCTGGCTGGCGGGCTGCTCAGTGGCGGTGCCGGTCCGCACACGGTCCACCTGCAGGGTGTTGATTCCCTGCCGAGGCGAGTGCGCTCTCAGGCCCGAGCCAGCTCTTCCCCAGAGTCACCCTCGGAGGCCAGCTTCCCCAGCAGCTTTCTTTGTTGGCAGCAGCCTTGTTGGTTTGCAGAGATAGCAAATACTGGGAGATTAGAAGTGGTGCTCTCCTGGCTTTTCTGGAAGGTGCTGGGCCCTGCAACCAAGTGGGGTTTGCAGAGACAGAAGTAAGGGACAGGCAGTGGCTGGTGCTTGGGCAGAGGGCCTGTGGAGGCCTTGCCTGGGTGAGGGGTCTCCGGCTGAGAGCTTCATTCCTTAGATTCTCCTGGGTGCTCAAATACAAGTCCTCCCTTCAGCCCAGGATCGGGACTGCAACTTCCGCCCCTGCTCATTCCTCTCTCAGGGGCCCTCTCCTAACCTGGGAGGCAGTGGGAAACACCTCTGTCCAGCCGATGCAGGGTGCTTGGGACGGGTTGTGGGTATGTACCCTTCGGCGTCCTGGTTGTGTGGGGTAGCGGGCAATGCCCTGGTTTGGTGTCAGACACACAACATGCTGTCTCAGCTCTACTAGCTATGTGACTTTGAAAGTATACCTGTCTTTTCTGGGCCTTTGTTTTTGAAATAGGTGTAGACCAGCGCTGTCTGGTAACCACTAACCACATGTGGCTACTCAAGCCTTGAGATGCGGCTAGTCCTAACTGAGATGTGCCGTAAGTACTAGACACACTGGATTTCCTCCCCCGCCGGCTCCACCGGGGGCTAGAGACACGGCTGGATGGGCTCTTCCCTCCTCCAGTGAGGCCCAGGCTGGAGGCCGGTGCAGTACCAGGGAGGCCTTTGTGAAACGGCCTCCTCCCAACCCATTACACTCATGGGGACACCGGACGTCTAGCAGGCCAGGCGGGTGCTGCAGGTGGTATGCCTTGGTGCCGGGCCTCACCCCATACCTGGCATGTCTGTGGCACGCCACAGAGAGAGCATGCTATCTTCCCACACCAGGCCCGGGCCCCAGGACCCCATGCTGGGGGAGCACGCGGGTGTAGATTGTAGATCCAACAGGATCTTTAGTGTTGGCTCTGCCACCTACTGCCTGGGTGACTTGAGACAGCGGCTCTTTCCAAACCCAAACTTCCTTGTGTCTCAAATGGGCAGGCCTCTGGTGCTGAGTTATTCTCCAGGTGGCACTTGATTTTTTGGTTTTGTTTTGTTTTTGTTTTGCTACTAGATGCTCTTTGGCTTGTAGATGCATCATTTCTATCTCTGCCTCTGTCCTGACATGGCCTTCCTGTCCCTGTGCATCTTTGTCTTCACAGGGCTTTCTCCTCTCTTACGGGGACTCCAGTCCTGTTGGTTGAAGGGCCTGTCTTACTCCAGTTTGTCCCCACTTTAATTAATCACATCTGCAATGACTCTATTTCCAAAGAAGGTCACATTCTGAGGTACTGGGGTCAGGATTTCAATATATCCTTTTGGGGGATATAATTTAACCTGTAATACCTCGGAGGAGCTGAAGTCAAGGTGTCTTGCCTGCTCCCTAGTTTCGCTGCTCCCCTCTACTGGAAGCCACAGCTTCCTCTCCTGTCAGCTGCTCTTTCTGGGTTCTGGTAATCACTTTCTCCCTTTGCCCTGGAACTGCATCCATGTCTTGTTGATTTCCCTAAACCCTTGTCCACCTCTTTGTAAATAGCTCTTGATTAAACCCTCCTTCAATTTCCCAATTTGTGC
Organism: Ailuropoda melanoleuca; assembly: GCF_002007445.2. Taxonomy (NCBI): domain Eukaryota; kingdom Metazoa; phylum Chordata; class Mammalia; order Carnivora; family Ursidae; genus Ailuropoda; species Ailuropoda melanoleuca. The sequence goes on along the minus strand of NC_048221.1, from coordinate 137,767,681 downwards.
ATCTGTTTCTTGACACAGTGCCTTACTATTCATTCACCTATCCACCCACCCATCCACCCATCTTCCATCCATTTATCCATCCATGCACCCGTCTACCCACCATCCACCTACCCATCCAACCATCCACCCACCCGTCCATCCATCTACTAGTCATCCACCCATACACCAGTTCACCCATGATCTATCCATCCAACCAACCAACCATTCACCTTTCCATGTACCCTTCCACTCTACATAGTGCAGGGTTCCTTATGGACGCTCAACATCTGAGCGAACACTAAGCACCTACTATGGACCTTACTAGGTCTGCACTCTAGGTCCTTTGCTAGGAATGTAGCAAATAATACACATTCCTTATTCTCCAGAAGCTGGTGTTATAGTCCATGGATACAAATAAAATACATCCACTCCGTTTCCTGATAGTTCTCTGCATCTAGTGGCAAAACAAAAGAGAAACCTGGGGAATTACCCAGCAGAATTTGGAGAGGAATTAGGAGGTGCATTCTGGGCTGTTATTTTTAAATTTTGAAGTAATTTGGCTCTAAAATTTTCTGTTTGTCTTCTAACAGACACAGAGAGACCAGATTAAATAATCAACGTCTTCCTCTGAAAGAGTCTTCCTGATGGCCAGCTGCCACCTCCTACATCCTGGGAGGATGGCTTTTCCTTGGTTCCCCGAGCCAGGCCTCTCTTCATTCTCTGGTCCACCCAGGAGGGAGGCGAGGTCTGAGATCAAACATGGGATCAGTGAAAGGGAGGCGAGCCAGAGGAAATTGGGATTCATGGCGCAGCCCTTGCAACGGCTTCTCTGAATAGTCCCCGGGTAATCTGTAAGGGGCTGAGGAGGTGGGAGAGGTTCACAGAAGCCCACTGAGGAGCTGTGCTCCCTCCAAGGTTGAGTCAAGTTGAGTCAACTCAATAGGCCTTAGCCGAGCGCCCCAAATAGCAATTTACCATGCCAGGCCTGGTTACACATGGATAAGATGCTAGCCTGCCCCCACTGGCTTCATAACTTTGCTCTATTGAGAATGATACACAGGAGGGCTCAGGACATTTGCCTGGGTCATGCATCTAGTGAGCGAGTGGTATCTGCAAGGTAGCCATGAGATTTGTTTGATGAACGTATATCGAGTGTCTACCACGTGCCTGGCATTGTCTGAGTGTTAGACACAATGGATGAGATGCAGAGAGAGAGCCTCATGACTCTGGAGGAGCTCTGCTTGGGGGCAAGGGAGAGACAGGCTGTGGGAGGAAGGGGTATACAAAGACCACACAGCTTCACCCTCCACAGGCTCCCAAAACTGCCCACAGTTGAACTGGGTGTGAGCTCTCACAAGGCAGAGATCCTGTCCTATGCTGTCTGAACCCCCGGGGCTCAGCACATAGTAGGTGCTCAGTGAACTTGACAGGATCGAATTGATTCTGACCTGGCCGTGAGGCTCTACAAAAATGGATATATGGGCAATAGTCTGCATTCAAAATGTTACACTAACAAGCAATCAGCAAAACAGCTGGGTGGAAAGGCAGCTCCCTCCCCTTTTTCTTCCTACCTCTATGGTGACCAACACCGGGGGCTGGTCAAGGTCAAACGTGGTCAACCTAGGGGCAATTCTTCCAGGAACTCCAGTGGCTGAGTCCTGGGTTTATAGCATCACGTGAAGATCTTTTGTATTTCACGTGACAAATCTCCACGCACAATAGCAGAGTCTTTCTGTTTTTACACCGATAGGATAAAAATATTACATGTATTTTTTAAAGAAGGAAAAACAAACCATCTCTTTGCCATAGAACCGATTCAATTTTTGCATTTCCCTTCCAGCCTTTGTCTGTATGTGTGTACTTTTTATACTCAGTGGTAACCCCACTGAGCATACCATTTGGCATTCTGCTTACAAAGCTTTTTTTTTTTTTTTTTAAAGCATTTGTTCTTTCATATAGATTTTGTGCTTGGGGCCAATCTTTGTTGGCACATCAGTTTTCCTCTTAGGACTGTGTCACTGAAAAGACAATGGAGATGTTTTCATTGCTTGAATTGGGTGTCTGTGACGCTTTGTTTTCTGGAGTTCTACAGCCTAGGGAGTTAGCACAAGAGCAGAACAGAACAGACTTTTCACGCAGATTATTTGTATTATTATCTAAATAGGGCGTTCTATCTGTATGGGAGGAAACCTCCCACGTAGATCAAGTGGACACAGAGTTGGTGGTGAACCCGGGGTCTGTCACTCCTTAGTTGTGTGACCCTGGGTCCCTCATCTAATCCTCTGCTGAAGTAGGGACAGTGGCATCTCTCTCACTGGGCTGGGGAGAGCAATTATGGAGACACGGCCTGGGCTTTGGCCCTTAGAGCATGTGGTCTGTGTGTGACTTGAGTGTGATGCTCCCCGTGTGGTCCTGTGATTGACCCTGAGCAAGTCTCTCTGAGCCTCAATTGGTACATATGCGAAATGGGGAAAATAAAAGTCCCAACGAACTGTCCAAAGGATGGATACAAAAGTGCTTTGTTAATTAAAATGTGTCTGGTCCTTGCTCCACTCATCTCCTTGTATCTGTTTTCCCTTGGCCCTAGGTGTGGAAGTCTGGGGATGAGTCTGGAAGTGTGTCCTCCTACTGGCGCCACAGTGGCCCCCAACTGCATTGGGCCGGAAGCTTCCGGAGACTCTGTCCTTGGGCCCAGCTCCAGGTCGGTGGTGCTGTGTGCAGCCTCAGTCTCCCCATGTCATCTGTGTACGCTGCCCTCTCCCTGGGGCCCGAATCCCGGGCAGCTTTAGCTTAGAAGCTGTGGATTCCATCAAGAGCCAGCCTTCCGAATAGCAGCAAGTGGGTGCACAGTGGGGACCTGGGGCTGGGCCCAGGACAGCCCAGCCCAACCCAGCCCAGCCCAGGGGTAGAGGTGGGGGCAGGCACAGCTCCAGGTGAGCCGACCAGACCTGAAGTGTTGGTTGAAGGTTATGTGCCCTCCCTCCTTGCTTTTCTCTCTTCATTTTCTTCCTTCCGCCTCTGCCACTTTGCTTTTTATCTCACAATGCTTCCTGCCATCGGGTCACAGATGCAACTGGCAGCCCCCCCCCCACCAGGCTGCAACCCCTTGGTGGGCTGGGATCCGCTGCACGATTCTAAACATTGTTTAGAAACTTTTAAAACGAAGCAAAATCAATGATCAAATTTTGAGCCACTTTTCTTGCAAAAATAAACTTTTTTGGTGAACTGCTGGGAAAGGAAACCAGGGAGAAAACCATTTACAGATTATCTCAGACTTTGAAGTGAGAACCGCAGGCCTGACCCCAGTTCACCTACAGTTGACTCGCAACAGTAACCACAGCCCCCATCAGGGATGAGTGATGTGAAGCACAGCTCACACCCGCACACCCCTGCCTCCCCCCTCCTCGCCCTCCACACAGCAGCCAAGGGACGCTCAGCACCTTTCCCTTTTCAAAACCTTTTTCTTGGAGTGGATCTCATCTGCCACAAAGCGCGCTGCTGACCGCCTTTCCTTTGTGCAGGCCCCGGGCTCCTTGCTGTCACTTTTCACACGCTAGCACCGTTTCCTCTGCGGGTCCAGCTCCCCCACTGGCTCAGGCCCCATGAAGGCAGGCCCTGTGTATTAGGATGTAAGCTAGACCTTCCTGTTTGCCGGTGCTGCCTCCGTTCCCTCTTCTGGGATGGCCTCGGGGTTTTGTTGGGTGGAACTGTGATCAAAGGGCCTTGTCCCTCCTTGGTACTTGGATTTGAGTGGGTGACAAAAAGATGGAAATGTCTGGAACCGGGTTGCGAGGAGCCTGTCCTCTGGCTCCTTGGGTTTCCTCCTCGGGGAAGCTGGCTCTTCAGCTTTTCCGTCAACGCTGTGAGGTACCCCACAGCCGGAGGGCCCTTCCATCGTTTACAGTCAAAGAACCCGACCAAAGATGGTGCTGTCTTCATCTTTGTGTCCCCAGATATGGTAAGTGGACCAACATACAACAGGGCTCAAAATGGTTGAATGGAGTTGAGTGGTGTTGACTTCTCTTTCAGTCTGTGGGTTACAGAGACAGAGTCGCCTGGACGTCTTGGTGGGAGAAGCTCTGGGTTGTCACTGTTCCCAGTTCCCTTGACTTGAATGGTGCTCACAAGGGGCCCTCCCAGTATCCACGTGCCTCCACGAAAAGCTGGGCACCATCTAACGGGACTCCCATCTGAACTTGCAAGTTTGGTCCATCCTTCCTAGTAGGCGTGGGCCCAGTCCCAAGCTCTGTGGGATTCTGACCAAGCTTCCCATTTCCAATTTCCCCACATACTACGTGCTTCGTCTCCTGTCTCTCTTCTCAACCCCTGACCACCCAATTCTGCTTTTCCCAGGAGATCTAAAGACACTAAAAAATACCACTTGAGTGTATTGGTTAACAGAATGTACAGGTATCTTAAAGATGAGAAATCGGTCGGGATACTTTTCAAACATGGATTTAGAAGGAAGGTTTTAGTAAGGGCAATTAAGTCACAGGTCCTGACTGGGGGAAGGCGTGAGGTCCCACACCTATTCTCTCTTCCTCAGTCCGGCCTTGCTCTAGGACTTACTGTCAGTACCAACTACAAGAAAAACCCTTGTTTCCTCTACTCACACTCACACCCACACTTCTGACAGAAAATGTGTGGGTTTTCGCCCCACACCAACTAATTCTCCAACTCTCTGGACACCAGCTGGGTGTCCTACAATTGATTCAGTTTGGACACTGACTCCCTGCAGTTGGTGCAGATCCCATAGGTTAAGGGCTCGATCCCACAAGACTGACCCCACTTCAGACGCCAACAGCAAGTAGTGGGTCCCCAGGTTACCCTACACTTCTGTCTAATATTGCTACAATTTGAGGGTTCCTGTACCCCTCATCAGGTTTGACGATTTGTTCTCATGGCTCACAGAACTCAAGGAAATATTACTGACACATTCGCCAGTCTATTGTATAATGAAGGATACAGATGCAACAGCCAAGTGAAGAGGTACATGGACCAATATATATATTTCTTATTTCACACTTATTCATGGAGAAGTTAATGAATTACAAACGCGAAGTGACCTTCTATCGTTGTCTGGTGTTGTCACTTAACTACTGAATGCCCAGGTGACGTTTGAGTATTTGAGAGAGAGAGAGAGAGAGATCGAGAGAGCGTGCTCGCATGCGAGTGGGGGGAGGGGCAGAGGGATAGAGAGGATCTCAAGCAGACTCCCCGGTGAGCGCGGAGCCTGAGTTGGGGCTCGACATAGGGCTCAATCCCACAGCCCTGAGATCATGACCCAAGCAGAAATTGACGGATGCTTAGCCGACTGAGCCACCCAGGCGACTCTGAGTACTTTGCTTTCTTAAACTCACACAGGGTAGAGATTATGTCAGTCATTTTTGGACAGAAGAGCTGCTCAGTAAAGGAGCAGCAGAGGGGCCAGTGCTTCCCTGAGCCTATTATTGCTTTCTGCCTTGCTTTCCAAATTCACTTCTGTTTAGAGACATTTTCTGTATATAGCAGCAGAGAAAATTACATATAGACCAGCAGAGATCTATCACCCCATTTCAACAATGAATATATTGCTATTCTTGTTTCATCTGCACTCCCACCAACTTCTCCCCCCACCCCCCGGAGTAGTTTAAAGCAAATCTCAGTCATCATGTAATTTCAACCATAAAGACTTCAGTGTAGATTTCTAATAGGACAGGACTTTAAAAAAAAATATTTTATTTATTTATCTGAGAGAGAGAGAGAGAGAGAGCACAAGCATAGGGAGTGGCAGGCTCCCTGCTGATCGGAGCCCTACGATGCTGGACTTGATTCCAGGACCCTGGGATCATGACCTGAGCAGAAGGCAGATGCTTAACTAACTGAGCCACCCAGGCATCCCTCTTAATATCATCTTAATACTTGGGCCAGATTCAGTTTTTGTCAACTGTCTGTAAAGATTCTTTTACAGTTGTTTTGTTCAAATTAGGACCCTTAAGAGAGTATGTGTGGCATTGGATCAGTATGCCTCTTATCTGTTTTCATCTCTAAGTTTTTCTCTCTCTCCTTTTTTTTTTTTTTTAAGATTTTATTTATTTATTCAACAGAGATAGAGACAGCCAGCGAGAGAGGGAACACAAGCAGGGGAGTGGGAGAGGAAGAAGCAGGCTCATAGCAGAAGAGCCTGATGTGGGGCTCGATCCCATAACGCCGGGATCACGCCCTGAGCCGAAGGCAGACGCTCAACCGCTGTGCCACCCAGGCGCCCCATCTCCTTTTTTTTTTAAAAGATTTTATTTATTTATTTGACAGAGAGAGAGACAGCCAGTGAGAGAGGGAACACAAGCAGGGGGAGTGGGAGAGGAAGAAGCAGTCTTCCAGCGGAGGAGCCCGATCTGGGGCTCGATCCCAGGACTCTGGGATCACGCCCTGAGCCGAAGGCAGATGCTTAACGACCAAGCCACCCAGGCGCCCCACCTCTCTCCCTTTTTTTTAAGTGCCATTTTTTTTTTGTTTGTTTAGTAGGAGAAGCCAGGGCATCAGTCCTGCAGATATTTCCCATGTTTTGGATTTGGCCAGTTGCACCTGCATGGTGACCTTTGGCATGTCCCCCACACCAGGGTGGCAGATGTCTGTGCTGCACTGGGCCTAGTGGCACGGGCCTGCCTGCTTTCAGAGTAGCTTAAATGATAAAAATTGTGGTTCCACGTTGAAGCAGGAGGACTAACTCCTGGGACTCTTTCACCAAGGACAGATAAATCCCCCAGCTTCCCCAGCTTCGGGCATTGTTCTAGATGGTTCTTTCGAGGGTCCCCAGCAGGACCGAGCCCAGTCATCCAGTGGTAACCATCCCTGATTGGCCTTGTTATTAATTAATAAAGGGTGACCACCCGTTCATTGTTCCCCCAGGTTTTACTTTCCTCATTCCCTCACTTCTTCCTGAGACCATCTCCCAAAGAAACTCTCTGCACCCAAATCCTTGTCTGAAGCCCTTCCTCTGGTGATTCTAGACGTTTGGTCAGATTTAGGCTCCTTTTCTTTTTCTTTCTGGCAGTTTGGCTTCTTAGGTGGTGCCCCGTACGGTCACTGGCAGCGTGTCGGAGGGGTCCTGCTAGGATTTGGGCCTCAGAATATCAGGGATCTACCTGGAAAGCTCAAGAGCCTTCCTCTCATCTTTCCTCGTTACCATTTTGGAGCGACCCCCTGCATTTATATCCAAGCTCTTCCACAGCTGACAGATGTTTTCTGCCTGCAGGTAGCACGCTCTTCGTTTACCAGGAGGAGACCTGTCTGGCCCCCCTCGTGTGTAGCTCTCAAAGCAGCAGTGCTTGGTTCCCCTCCCCTCACCAGGGCCTCCACGCGGGAGTCATTTCAGCTGGGGGTCTGTGTGTTTTCAAGTCCTTATGGAAGGAACACTTGGTATCACAAAAATAGAAGCTCATCAAAGGTGTGCTTTGTTCAGCTGGATGGCTGTTAACCAATTCATGTGAGGCTTAGCACCTTGTAATAGAAAAGCACGGGGTGGGGGACATTGGCCGGGGATGTGTGTGCGGGCACTTGTGCACACAAGACCTCTTTCCCCTTGGGTGGCACAGATCACTCCCTACTTGGTATAGTTTCTCCTTCTGAAAAGCCTTCCCCCTTCTTATTCCACTTATTATCCCCAATTATCCAGCCCCCTCCCCATGTAAAATATCCCAAATGGAACACAGTAATGTGAAAGTAGCTCAGCAGTGAAGATAGCATGGAATTTTGAGTTAGATGATCTGATGATTCACTGTGTGACCCTCGGGGCAGTCACTGAACCACTGTGGGCCTGATTTTGCTTGCCTTTAAGTTGGATATANTGGGGCGCCTGGGTGGCACCGCGGTTAAGCGTCTGCCTTTGGCTCAGGGCGTGATCCCGGTGTTGTGGGATCGAGCCCCACATCAGGCTCCNAGTTAGATGATCTGATGATTCACTGTGTGACCCTCGGGGCAGTCACTGAACCACTGTGGGCCTGATTTTGCTTGCCTTTAAGTTGGATATAATAAAATGCTTTGACTTAAATCAAATCAGAGTGCATTTTGAAAAAAGAATATTGTCAATAGTAAAGCCTTGTATGAACGAAAGGGGATATTTTTATGTCTCAGTAGGAATAGATTTTCAATATTTTCTTGGATAGGTTTTGACAGGAATAAAAAAATGGGGATCGAACCAGACAGGGTGCTTCGTTGCGAATAATAGAAAGAGACTCAGGCTAAAAGGAGGAGACAAGACACTTGCTGACAGAATATCGAGTAGTTTTCAGACTTGCAAGGAGGCTTCGAGCCAGGTGTGTTTGAGAATCAAGAGGGAGGAACTCTGGGCAATGACACAGTCATGGCCAAAGCCATGCTATGGACCTGGGACCCTGGCGTGGGCACTCGCGACCAAGGGACAGCACAGCTTGCTCTGGGATGAACAGTTGGTGGCCCTGGAGAAGCTGACACCTCCTGCTACCAGACTGTTCTCGGAGGGCCCTGCTCCTTTGTACCATGTGCTTTTTGCCAGCGTCTGGGTGGGCTCCCCTGGGGAAAGCCGGATCTGCGGGCCCTGGTGTCTCCATCTCCATGGTGGGAAACACTGAGGGAGAAGATCCCAGATCAATAAGCAGGAGCAGCGGGGGGAGGAGGGGAGAGTCTGATGAAGGCCAAAATAAACTTTGGTATCGTCATACTGTTGATTATTGACCCAGACTGCCTGACAGATATTTGTCGAGGAACTACTGTGGCTGAGTATCATGGAGGCCAGATGAGAGACAAGACAGATAATTTCTGCTCTAAAACAGAAATCATGTAAACGATGGTATGCCACATGATGAAATCATTTGTAGCCATTACTAACAGTCTTTGCGAAAACGTGGGAACATGCTTTTGATATATGTTAATGGAAAGGGAAGGAGCATGCTAACTTGTATATATACTTGATTATAAGCGTAGAAGACATGTACGGATGCTAACGGGCAAAATAGAAAAGAGCTGTTTGGGTTTAGGATTATGCGTGATTTTTATTTATAA
>NC_048221.1:137732675-137756635 GCF_002007445.2 Ailuropoda melanoleuca | reverse complement strand
TTTTTTTTTTAAAAGATTTTATTTATTTATTTGACAGAGAGAGAGACAGCCAGTGAGAGAGGGAACACAAGCAGGGGAGGTGGGAGAGGAAGAAGCAGTCTTCCAGCGGAGGAGCCCGATCTGGGGCTCGATCCCAGGACTCTGGGATCACGCCCTGAGCCGAAGGCAGATGCTTAACGACCAAGCCACCCAGGCGCCCCACCTCTCTCCCTTTTTTTTAAGTGCCATTTTTTTTTTGTTTGTTTAGTAGGAGAAGCCAGGGCATCAGTCCTGCAGATATTTCCCATGTTTTGGATTTGGCCAGTTGCACCTGCATGGTGACCTTTGGCATGTCCCCCACGCCAGGGTGGCAGATGTCTGTGCTGCACTGGGCCTAGTGGCATGGGCCTGCCTGCTTTCAGAGTAGCTTAAATGATAAAAATTGTGGTTCCACGTTGAAGCAGGAGGACTAACTCCTGGGACTCTTTCACCAAGGACAGATAAATCCCCCAGCTTCCCCAGCTTCGGGCATTGTTCTAGATGGTTCTTCCGAGGGTCCCCAGCAGGACCGAGCCCAGTCATCCAGTGGTAACCATCCCTGATTGGCCTTGTTATTAATTAATAAAGGGTGACCACCCGTTCATTGTTCCCCCAGGTTTTACTTTCCTCATTCCCTCACTTCTTCCTGAGACCATCTCCCAAAGAAACTCTGCACCCAAATCCTTGTCTGAAGCCCTTCCTCTGGTGATTCTAGACGTTTGGTCAGATTTAGGCTCCTTTTCTTTTTCTTTCTGGCAGTTTGGCTTCTTAGGTGGTGCCCCGTACGGTCACTGGCAGCGTGTCGGAGGGGTCCTGCTAGGATTTGGGCCTCAGAATATCAGGGATCTACCTGGAAAGCTCAAGAGCCTTCCTCTCATCTTTCCTCGTTACCATTTTGGAGCGACCCCCTGCATTTATATCCAAGCTCTTCCACAGCTGACAGATGTTTTCTGCCTGCAGGTAGCACGCTCTTCGTTTACCAGGAGGAGACCTGTCTGGCCCCCCTCGTGTGTAGCTCTCAAAGCAGCAGTGCTTGGTTCCCCTCCCCTCACCAGGGCCTCCACGCGGGAGTCATTTCAGCTGGGGGTCTGTGTGTTTTCAAGTCCTTATGGAAGGAACACTTGGTATCACAAAAATAGAAGCTCATCAAAGGTGTGCTTTGTTCAGCTGGATGGCTGTTAACCAATTCATGTGAGGCTTAGCACCTTGTAATAGAAAAGCACGGGGTGGGGGACATTGGCCGGGGATGTGTGTGCGGGCACTTGTGCACACAAGACCTCTTTCCCCTTGGGTGGCACAGATCACTCCCTACTTGGTATAGTTTCTCCTTCTGAAAAGCCTTCCCCCTTCTTATTCCACTTATTATCCCCAATTATCCAGCCCCCTCCCCATGTAAAATATCCCAAATGGAACACAGTAATGTGAAAGTAGCTCAGCAGTGAAGATAGCATGGAATTTTGAGTTAGATGATCTGATGATTCACTGTGTGACCCTCGGGGCAGTCACTGAACCACTGTGGGCCTGATTTTGCTTGCCTTTAAGTTGGATATAATAAAATGCTTTGACTTAAATCAAATCAGAGTGCATTTTGAAAAAAGAATATTGTCAATAGTAAAGCCTTGTATGAACGAAAGGGGATATTTTTATGTCTCAGTAGGAATAGATTTTCAATATTTTCTTGGATAGGTTTTGACAGGAATAAAAAAAATGGGGATCGAACCAGACAGGGTGCTTCGTTGCGAATAATAGAAAGAGACTCAGGCTAAAAGGAGGAGACAAGACACTTGCTGACAGTATATCGAGTAGTATATCGAGTAGTTTTCAGACTTGCAAGGAGGCTTCGAGCCAGGTGTGTTTGAGAATCAAGAGGGAGGAACTCTGGGCAATGACACAGTCATGGCCAAAGCCATGCTATGGACCTGGGACCCTGGCGTGGGCACTCGCGACCAAGGGACAGCACAGCTTGCTCTGGGATGAACAGTTGGTGGCCCTGGAGAAGCTGACACCTCCTGCTACCAGACTGTTCTCGGAGGGCCCTGCTCCTTTGTACCATGTGCTTTTTGCCAGCGTCTGGGTGGGCTCCCCTGGGGAAAGCCGGATCTGCGGGCCCTGGTGTCTCCATCTCCATGGTGGGAAACACTGAGGGAGAAGATCCCAGATCAATAAGCAGGAGCAGCGGGGGGAGGAGGGGAGAGTCTGATGAAGGCCAAAATAAACTTTGGTATCGTCATACTGTTGATTATTGACCCAGACTGCCTGACAGATATTTGTCGAGGAACTACTGTGGCTGAGTATCATGGAGGCCAGATGAGAGACAAGACAGATAATTTCTGCTCTAAAACAGAAATCATGTAAACGATGGTATGCCACATGATGAAATCATTTGTAGCCATTACTAACAGTCTTTGCGAAAACGTGGGAACATGCTTTTGATATATGTTAATGGAAAGGGAAGGAGCATGCTAACTTGTATATATACTTGATTATAAGCGTAGAAGACATGTACGGATGCTAACGGGCAAAATAGAAAAGAGCTGTTTGGGTTTAGGATTATGCGTGATTTTTATTTATAAACACTTTTTCCTTTAAGGAACTTAAATGCAGCAAGGATTCTGAGATACATACACAAAGGCAAAATAATAACTCTTTGGGGGATGATATTAACAGTACCCAAAACTTGAACAGCATCCCTGTGCTGAACTCAGAATGAACGATCAGGTTGCAAAGTGGGAGGAGCTAATGCAGGACAGACAGAGGTGCTGGTAGTGTGGACACCTGCCTCTCTCTATCCTTTTGGAAAAGTTGATTCCCAAGGCTCTAGCAAGTGGCCTGCCGCTAAACCCAGTGCAAGGTTTCTTTGCTGCCAGAGGAACTCCTTCACCCTCGTTCTGCCAGTGTTCACAGCATGAGTCTCCTTGTCTGGTGTCCTATCTCCGACCACATTTGCAGGAATCGTCTTCAGCATTGGAGGAGAAAGCCATGCTCTCAGCTGGAGACAGGTTTGTTTCTAATTTGCCCGTTCCTGTTTCTCTTGAGACCACAATTGACCACTCTTCCTGCCTCTTAGCCCACCAGCCAACAGATTTGACTTCAACAGGAGACAAATAGATGCGCCTTTCTGATATAAGAACTTCAAAGTGATACCGGCTGTGAGGCACTGAGCTGCCCGCAGCTTATTGGCTTGTTTCTTTGACAGAGGAGGCAGCCAATAGGTACAGTTAGCCCTCATGGGGGCAATCTGATTATTGCAAAGTGCTAGTCACTGTTGGGAATTTGCCACACGGAACCCCACTTCACATAGGATGGACAGGCAGACGTTTCAATTAACAGTGGCTTTAATAGAAACAACTATCTGCACGTGATCACCAAATTCTGCAAGATTATGGGGTTTGCTAGAGACAGTCTGAGGGCATTTCCAAGAGGTGGCCCTTAGTCTTCTACTTGCTGTATGTAAACTCTCTGTCTCTGTCTCAAAGATCCCCCCATAGTGGCCACCTCTTCTATTTCGTCCGTAATTTGAATAGCACAAAATGTAACTCACTATCACTCCCTTGGATGTGCAGAGAAAAGTGGGTACAATTTTTAGTTTTTCTGTAATTAATATGGTCTTCCGCCTAGTGTCCTCTCTCCTCCACCCTCCACTCACTGATTAATGGTAACAATTTACTATCAAATCCTGTATAACATGGTCTGATATGTCCATTTCACTGGCTCCATCAGGAAACTTTTGTTTGAATAACGATGCTCCATCTCTAAGACTCTTCTCCCTTTGCCTCTCTGGCTATGAGATGGGGCTGGGTGTATGGAGAAGAGCGTACCTTTGTTGTACAGCAACAGTGGACACTTGGGGTGCCCAATTATGGTGTCCTCTCCTCTCTCTGCCCCGGCTTGTGGGTTTGGTTCACCTGGACTCTTCCTGCTTACTGAAGTCTGAGGCTGATGGAACTTGTTACTTGGCTTCTGCCTACTTGGTGCCAGTCCATCCGGACACCCTGGCAGCAGACCCCTGAGTGTCTGCCCAGCTGCCATCCCCAAGTTCTGCCATGGTTCTCCTCCTCCTGTCATGATAACCTCCTTAGGTATGGCCATCTGCCCTTGATATTACCTTGAACTGGTTGGGTGCTCTCTTTCCCTGTCCATGTCTGAGCTTGGACAGTGGACGTTGGGAGTCCTATGTCTTCTGCTTTCTCCCCTCACTCTCTTCCCTCTCTTTCTTCCATCTGTGAAGCCAGGGCAAGGGTGGGCTTTTCCTGCCCTTCCCCTACCTCATATCTTTCTCCATCGACCCTCTAGCTAAGTAGATCTCTCCTACAAACTTTATGGGAACTCTGTATACCACACGGGAGCCCTCCAAGCTCCCATATTTGATATGCCAAAGGAATAAAGGAATTTGGAAAATCCTTTCTTTAGATAGCAGTCTGACTTGCAAAACAATTTTCTGCTGCCAAAGGCTATTTTTGGATATAGAAGCTCAGTGTTACTCTATTACCCATTTTTTGTTCCATTTGTAACAAACTCTAACCTCCCTCAGGGCAAAGNCTGGGCAATGACACAGTCATGGCCAAAGCCATGCTATGGACCTGGGACCCTGGCGTGGGCACTCGCGACCAAGGGACAGCACAGCTTGCTCTGGGATGAACAGTTGGTGGCCCTGGAGAAGCTGACACCTCCTGCTACCAGACTGTTCTCGGAGGGCCCTGCTCCTTTGTACCATGTGCTTTTTGCCAGCGTCTGGGTGGGCTCCCCTGGGGAAAGCCGGATCTGCGGGTCCTGGTGTCTCCATCTCCATGGTGGGAAACACTGAGGGAGAAGATCCCAGATCAATAAGCAGGAGCAGCGGGGGGAGGAGGGGAGAGTCTGATGAAGGCCAAAATAAACTTTGGTATCGTCATACTGTTGATTATTGACCCAGACTGCCTGACAGATATTTGTCGAGGAACTACTGTGGCTGAGTATCATGGAGGCCAGATGAGAGACAAGACAGATAATTTCTGCTCTAAAACAGAAATCATGTAAACGATGGTATGCCACATGATGAAATCATTTGTAGCCATTACTAACAGTCTTTGCGAAAACGTGGGAACATGCTTTTGATATATGTTAATGGAAAAGGGAAGGAGCATGCTAACTTGTATATATACTTGATTATAAGCGTAGAAGACATGTACGGATGCTAACGGGCAAAATAGAAAAGAGCTGTTTGGGTTTAGGATTATGCGTGATTTTTATTTATAACCACTTTTTCCTTTAAGGAACTTAAATGCAGCAAGGATTCTGAGATACATACACAAAGGCAAAATAATAACTCTTTGGGGGATGATATTAACAGTACCCAAAACTTGAACAGCATCCCTGTGCTGAACTCAGAATGAACGATCAGGTTGCAAAGTGGGAGGAGCTAATGCAGGACAGACAGAGGTGCTGGTAGTGTGGACACCTGCCTCTCTCTATCCTTTCGGAAAAGTTGATTCCCAAGGCTCTAGCAAGTGGCCTGCCGCTAAACCCAGTGCAAGGTTTCTTTGCTGCCAGAGGAACTCCTTCACCCTCGTTCTGCCAGTGTTCACAGCATGAGTCTCCTTGTCTGGTGTCCTATCTCCGACCACATTTGCAGGAATCGTCTTCAGCATTGGAGGAGAAAGCCATGCTCTCAGCTGGAGACAGGTTTGTTTCTAATTTGCCCGTTCCTGTTTCTCTTGAGACCACAATTGACCACTCTTCCTGCCTCTTAGCCCACCAGCCAACAGATTTGACTTCAACAGGAGACAAATAGATGCGCCTTTCTGATATAAGAACTTCAAAGTGATACCGGCTGTGAGGCACTGAGCTGCCCGCAGCTTATTGGCTTGTTTCTTTGACAGAGGAGGCAGCCAATAGGTACAGTTAGCCCTCATGGGGGCAATCTGATTATTGCAAAGTGCTAGTCACTGTTGGGAATTTGCCACACGGAACCCCACTTCACATAGGATGGACAGGCAGACGTTTCAATTAACAGTGGCTTTAATAGAAACAACTATCTGCACGTGATCACCAAATTCTGCAAGATTATGGGGTTTGCTAGAGACAGTCTGAGGGCATTTCCAAGAGGTGGCCCTTAGTCTTCTACTTGCTGTATGTAAACTCTCTGTCTCTGTCTCAAAGATCCCCCCATAGTGGCCACCTCTTCTATTTCGTCCGTAATTTGAATAGCACAAAATGTAACTCACTATCACTCCCTTGGATGTGCAGAGAAAAGTGGGTACAATTTTTAGTTTTTCTGTAATTAATATGGTCTTCCGCCTAGTGTCCTCTCTCCTCCACCCTCCACTCACTGATTAATGGTAACAATTTACTATCAAATCCTGTATAACATGGTCTGATATGTCCATTTCACTGGCTCCATCAGGAAACTTTTGTTTGAATAACGATGCTCCATCTCTAAGACTCTTCTCCCTTTGCCTCTCTGGCTATGAGATGGGGCTGGGTGTATGGAGAAGAGCGTACCTTTGTTGTACAGCAACAGTGGACACTTGGGGTGCCCAATTATGGTGTCCTCTCCTCTCTCTGCCCCGGCTTGTGGGTTTGGTTCACCTGGACTCTTCCTGCTTACTGAAGTCTGAGGCTGATGGAACTTGTTACTTGGCTTCTGCCTACTTGGTGCCAGTCCATCCGGACACCCTGGCAGCAGACCCCTGAGTGTCTGCCCAGCTGCCATCCCCAAGTTCTGCCATGGTTCTCCTCCTCCTGTCATGATAACCTCCTTAGGTATGGCCATCTGCCCTTGATATTACCTTGAACTGGTTGGGTGCTCTCTTTCCCTGTCCATGTCTGAGCTTGGACAGTGGACGTTGGGAGTCCTATGTCTTCTGCTTTCTCCCCTCACTCTCTTCCCTCTCTTTCTTCCATCTGTGAAGCCAGGGCAAGGGTGGGCTTTTCCTGCCCTTCCCCTACCTCATATCTTTCTCCATCGACCCTCTAGCTAAGTAGATCTCTCCTACAAACTTTATGGGAACTCTGTATACCACACGGGAGCCCTCCAAGCTCCCATATTTGATATGCCAAAGGAATAAAGGAATTTGGAAAATCCTTTCTTTAGATAGCAGTCTGACTTGCAAAACAATTTTCTGCTGCCAAAGGCTATTTTTGGATATAGAAGCTCAGTGTTACTCTATTACCCATTTTTTGTTCCATTTGTAACAAACTCTAACCTCCCTCAGGGCAAAGGTCTTTGTACTTGTGAAAACTCCATAATTCTATTTTGGGAATCCTTTACTTGGCGCTCAATCTGTCTAAAGCCCGCTCTTCCTCTCCCACTGCTGACTTTGTTTTCTTAAAGTTTTACTTTGAGTGTGTCACTGTCCTGCACGAACACCTTCAATGGCTTTTCCTTGCCTTGGAATCAACTCCTTGGGCTCCATCCCTCTGTACCTCCATGTCCCCAGATTCTCCTTTATAACTGTCTCCCTAGCCATACCACCAACTGTTTTTGCTGACTTTCTTCCAAGTCTCTGCTCACCTAAACACACCCCCTCTTCTTTCTATCTATTAAAATTCTAACATTTCCCAAAGCCCTCTGCCAACACCATCCCTTCCATGGCATTCTTTGGAGCATCTCGGTGATCCTCTCCCTTCTGTCCTTCCATAGCTCTCTCACTGGACACTTCATTGAGTTGGCACAATGGAGTCTGTGCTGTGGAGGTGGCCTATTTGTGACAGGGAAGCATGTCAGAGCCCAAGAGTCAAGTTAGTTAAAGCAGAGTGTGAGAGATAGAATCACCTCGAAAGGCAGAACATCTCTCAGGAAAGGGGCAGGAGGAGCGTGAGTTCATGACTTGACCATAACCCAAACAATGGAATTAATGGATGAAATAAGAAAATGTGTCAGTGGAAGTGAAATGGACCACAGAAAAGCAGGGGTCAGAGAGGCCATCACTGGCAGTGTGTCTTTGGCCCTGACCAGGTGACACGAGCTCGGGGTCCCCCAGCAGCCTGTCCCTGCTGTGGAAGTGAAGGTGTGTGGCAGACATCGCTAGCGACACCAGCCCAGTCTCTTGCTCCTCTGCCTTTCTCTGGCATTTGCCTCCCATGTAGACATCCTCAGGGGTGCTGGCGAGTTGATCCAAACATTCTGGGATGCTAGACGGCCCTCTTTGGGTCTTTAGCTCACACGCAGGTGACCACCTAACCTGCCAGTCTCAGGAGCTTGGTCGTGTGAACCAATCTCAAGTGCTTGGCTGAGATCAGACACCGGGAGGCGATGACCATGTTGATCTCGTGTCTGCTGGGGGCTCTGTGTGGGCTGCGGTCAGCTTGCCTGGGGAAGATCTCTGCAACAAAATAGAGCACGCTGTCTGTTTTTCTAATAGTTCTAGGTTGTATAGAGCAGGGAGTGTACCTGCTACTGGTGTGTGCCTTTGTTGCGGGTGTCCCGTGCCCTTGCATTCAATTATCAGCACCCAGTAAGTAGCGGCTGAGCAGACCCTGGAAGCTTCTTCTGGGAAAGGGAGCTCGCAGAAGTCCTGAAACAGCAGTAGCAATAGTGAACACCATGGATGATTTGGTCCAGAGGTAAGCCCTATAAAGCCAAAGTGTGAGCATTGGAATGAGTGTGTGTGTCCTCATGGCTGTGACCCAGCGAGAGAGAAAATTATTGCACAAGCTGGAGGAACTCCATTTAACAATGCTCACGGGGCACTTTGCATCCAAGAAGTGCACAGATGATAACAGTCTCTAGCTGGGGACCCAAAGTAGCTCAGAGAATTCAAGACCAAAGAACCATCCGAGGAAATTTGGCCAGTGTACGTTCCTGTGATAGGCACCAGGCCAAGGATGGGCCCTTCAGGCCATGGACAGGCCACTTCATGTTGTCTCTGTAACTGGGGCTGTTGGCAAGTTCCCGCGGGCTCCTGCTCTCCGTCCGGGTGCGCACCCCTTCTCTCGTGCAGACATTTGCTCCGTCTCTCAACCTCTTGCTCTCAGACTGAGGCTGTCTCCTCCAGCTGGGACCTGGCCTTGCTTCCAGGGGACAAGATGCAAGGCTCTTCTGTTACTTGATTTTCTGCCATTAACCCTTTCTATCTTGATTACTGTTTAATGAGAACTTGTCTCCAGAGATGGTTTCTTCTTTAAAACCACACACTCTTGGAAAAGCATCATTCACGAAACCTAAAATAGAGAGGGATTAAGTAATTATACAACAAAGTCCACTAAATCCAAAATAATAGATTATTTGTAGGGTTGCTGTTAAAATTTCAGCGTATGTAAGTTTTACTTATGTACAGCTTTAGGAACCACTGTATTTGGTAGAAATGGCTCATCTGAATGAAAGAGAAGGGACTCCATGGGGCACCTGGGCGGCTCAGCTGATTAAGTGTCCAACTCTTGATTTTGGCTCAGGTCACGCTCTCAGGGTTGTGGGATTGAGCCCTACATCAAGCTCCACACTGGGTGTGGAGCCTGCTTAAGATTCTCTCTCTCCCTCTGCCTCTTCCCCCTGCCCCCTGCTCTTTCTCTCTCTCAAGAGGAAGAAGAAAAGGAGGAAGAAGATGGAGGAGGAGAATCAATTCTAAATATGCCATGGTGGGGCACCTGGGTGGCTCAGTCGTTAAGCGTCTGCCTTCAGCTCAGGTCATGATCCCAGGGTCCTGGGATCAAGCCCCACGTCGGGCTCCCTGCTCAGCGGAGAGCCTGCTTCTCCCTTTCCCACTCCCCCTGCTTGTGTTCCCTCTCTCGCTGTCCCTCTCTGTCAAATAAATAAATAAAATCTTTAAAATAAATAAATAAATAAAAAATAAGCCATGGTGCAGCTTGGGGGTCTGGAAGAGGCTTCCACAGGGAAATTTAAACCAGGGTCTTCGGTTTTGCAGGGACTAATGGGCCATTGCCAGGACAATACCCCAGGTGATCCTGGTATGAGACAGCGGTACTACAAAGCCCTAGGGAGGAGGGACTAGAATGGGGACAGTGCTGAAACCTGACTGTTTCCACTAAACGACCACATAGCAAGGGAACACAAGAAGAAGCCATGGATGAGGGAGGTCTTCCATTCAGCTCTAGAATGTGTCTTCCTGCTTAAACACAAAGAGGTCTACAAAACACGCCCCCGCCCCTGCAGCTGTGACTGACGTTTATAGAGGAAGATTTTCAGAATTGTTCCCCCTGGAGGGAAGCGCCTGGAGAGAGCATCCATCCCCACTTCAGTTTCACACAGATCCTGCAGGTGCAAATGGAAACATCCAGACAGGAGGACAGTGGACAAAGCCCGTGCCGTTGAGACGGAACTTGGCAGACAGAAAGAACGAGACTTCCGTGCAGAATGCATGGACACAAGCAGATACTCTATGGTCATGGTTTTGTAGGGCTGGAACGGATCAAACACAAAGATGGTGATGAGAAAAACTGACCTGGGCCAGAACTGGGTGACCGCACCCGATGGTCCCACTGGGGGTTTAAACAATACCCAGAGAGGTGACCCTGGCTGGTAAAGCCAGACTCCCTCTGCTGTGATACTTTAATTCTGCGTGTGCGTTTGTATGTACATTTACATCTGCAGTGAACTTTTAATTTAGTTTCATTTTTTTCCACATTAAAACACTCGTAATTGAAGTATTTTTATTTTATGTACAATGAGTCAGCATCAAGGCAGGTACCCTGGATGACCCATTCAGGGAAATTCACTTAATCCAGCTTAATGCAGCCTGTATCCTCTGTGTCCTGATGGAAACACTGGTGGCCCCAATCAAGGCTGTTTTACTGGATCAGATTAGGCGGTTTGAGCAGACCCGGCAAGAACGAGAACCTGGCCAAATTTCCTTGGATGGCTCCCCTAGAGCTGCCGGTGACCCAGCTTGCTGTCTCGGATGCAACGAGGCAAAGGCATGACTTTCAATTTTCTACGATGTCCCTGAGTCTGAGTAATAGGGAACACACATGGGGGAAGAGAGGCACCTGAACCATTCGTTCAAGAGCGTGGGTACGGTTTTCTGCAGCCACCCTCTCCGATCCCAAAGTACAGAGTCCAAGAACCCCTGCAGGAATTGTTTGGGTGAGTACACGTCGCGGCTGCTGCTTCCCTTTCTGGAGGGGAGCCTGGGAAGGATGAAGTCTGTTGGGATGGGCTACGTCTCGCTCTTGCTCATGCCTGGCGTGCATTTGCTTTTCTTGGGCTGGGGCCAGGCCCTGTCAGAGCATTCGGTTTGCCGACCCGCAGGTCCTTCTTGGAGGCTGTTTGCAGAGCCCGAGGCTGGGGTGGAGGAGCTGTGGCCGCACCTGGCAGGACTGGGGATGAGACAGCCACCCAGAGGTGGCTCTCAACGTAGAATGTGTAGGTTTGATCCCACAGTCTTTGACTCTTTAAGCTCTTTAAGCTTTTATGTACTTTTATGTACTTTTATGTACTTGTGAATAAAAAGCAGATGTTTACTCTACTTAAAAAGTAAACCGTTTTTAGGCAGCTGACTACGGACAGAACATTGCAGACTCGTGGGATGGCCTGGAAGACTCTCCAGTCGAATGATCTTATTTCACAGAAGGAACCATGAGCCCTTACCTAGGCTTCAGAGCCTACTTTGCCTAGAACTTCTGGCCTCTGCTGCCCCTGCTGGGGCCAACGCCCCCTCCCCGCCACAGTCTTCCCCCCCTACCCCTGCCTCATCCTGGCCCCCAGCTCAGCCTCCGGTCCCTGACTTCGGATTTCCGACTCTTCCTGACAATGTGTCTCAAAGCCCTCTTGTCAGCACAGAGACGTATGAGCTCTTGCATTTTCTCATCATGACAGATTGAAGGCACTGGAAGCCTCAAATTAGAATTACTCCCTCCGTACCCTTTAAACCCTCGTAATACCCTTCTGGGCAGCCACAGCCAGGGGACAAAGCCCTCAGTTACTCTCTGATTGTGACACAAAGTGGCTGATGGGTTTCTCACAGGCCCTGTCATTTTTTTTTTTTTAAAGGACAAAATGCCATTGCGGCAGTCTGGCGAATAACAACCGTCTCTACACATTCTGGCTTAGCAAAAGTTCCATTGAAATTCAACTTTGCTAAAATGCGCTGATTTAATTTAATTTATTTACTTTTAAAGATTTTATTTATTTATTTATTTGGCAGAGAGAGAGAGAGCACAAGTAGGCAGACCAGCAGGCAGAGGGAGAAGGACAAGCAGTCTTCCCACTGAGCAGGGAGCCCGAAGCAGGGCCCGATCCCAGGACCCTGAGATCATGACCTGAGACGAAGACAGATGCTTCACTGACTGAGCCACCCAGGCGCCCCTTAAATGTGCTGACTTTATAAAGTGAGGGACGCCAGCGTGGTGCACGTTGGCCTGCCAGGTACAAAAAGGCCTTGGTGGAGGACGGATGAGAGAGAGTTGGGGGGCTGGCCCCCAACGGCCCTACGATGTAACCAGGTCAGGACTGCCCAGCAGGTTCACAAAACTCACCCATTTTCTTAAGACCTGTATGTTTCCCTGGTTGGGCCTTTATTTTGAGGAGGGGAGCATATCCGTGTGTCAGGCCATCTCAGGGTCACTGGTACTGTTTCTCCTTTACCTAATACTTTATTTTAAAAGGAAACTTTCTATCAATACTTTACATGCAAAGCAGGGAGCCTTGGGGGTGCAGTAGGCTGAGGGTCAGACTCTTGGTTTTGGCACAGGTCATGATCTCAGGGTCGTGAGATTGAGCCCTGCGTCGGACTCTGCACTCAGCGCGGAGTCTGTTTGCCCCTCTTCATCTGCTCCTCTTTGCGCTCTCTCTCAAATAAAAACATAAATAAAATCTTTTAAAAAATACTATATGTGCAAACTAAATTTATTCTGATAAACATGAAAATATAAGAATAAAAAGGTTCACCTGTGTATCACCTAAAATATTTCACATGCTATGAACTTTATGCACACCTCAGTTGAATAAACAGTGTGAGCACTGCATTATTGGATGTTTGACCAGGCGTAGATTTAGTTAAGAGGAAGGTGCAGGGGCGCCTGGGTAGTGCAGTCGTTAAGCGTCTGCCTTTGGCTCAGGGCGTGATCCCAGCATTCCGGGATCGAGCCCCACATTGGGCTCCTCCGCTGGGAGCCTGCTTCTTCCTCTCCCACTCCCCTGCTGTGTTCCCTCTCTTGCTGGCTGTCTCTCTGACATAAATAAATAAAATCTTTAAAAAAAAAAAAAAAGAGGAAGGTGCAAAATGATTCTGCCCAGAGTCTTTTCTTGGACTTCACCTTTATTAAGTCAAGAATGTTGTACCTCCACCCGGTGTCATAGCCTACGTTTAGTGATTTATTTATATGTGTGTATATGTGTGTGTACACTTTATTTTTTAGAGCAGTGTGAGGTTCACAGCAAAATTGAGAGGACAGTGCAGAGATTTCCCATATATCCCCCGTCCCCATGTGTAGACTCCATCAACATCCCCCAGCAGAGGGTTATTTATTTCCGTTGATGTGGCCCTAACAGATAAAATGGCTCTGTCTCTGACAGCAACAGCAAACGTGGCTTGATGCCCTGTAGCTGTTGTGAGGCCGTCATCAGAACCTTCCAGGGTTAGCATTGGTGGTGATAGACTCTTTGAACTGGAGGTGCTCTTAAAGCTCATCAAATCCAATCCCCCAACTTTACAGTCAAGAAAGCAGAGTCCCAGCGAGAGGCAATGGCTGGCTATGTCATTGTGGCATCACTACTATCACCGCCATCACCTACCCTTAATCTAACACCTACCAAGCGTACGTATCTAATGCTACAAAGAATAAGATGAGGTCTTGCCCTCGAAGAATTTACCACCTATTGCCATGATGGGCCTTGCGGGAAGTTAGTCGCCGAGGTCTGACTAGAGTCCAGATCTCTCTCTGGACTTCCCATTATACCATGGCCTCTTCTACCCCCAGGATCACAGGTGGGTGAGTGTCCTCAGGTGATGGGGCAGTTAGGACTGTATATCCTTACAGGTAAAAAGATTATGCCCTTGACATCAGTGGTAATCCTGGCTCAGTGCTCAGGACAGGTGTTGTCTGAGTGCCAGACAAAATGAGTTACAAAAAAACCTAGGGAAGGATCTCATTGGCCTGGCTTGGATCAGGTTTCCACTTTTGGGTCAATCATCTGCGGCCAGAGGGCAGAGTCAATAAGAATATTGGAAGCTGGGGCGCCTGGGTGGCTCAGTCATTAAGCGTCTGCCTTCGGCTCAGGGCGTGATCCTGGCGTTCCGGGATCGAGTCCCGCATCAGGTTCCTCTGCTATGAGCCTGCTTCTTCCTCTCCCACTCCCCCTGCTTGTGTTCTCTTCTCTCACTGGCTATCTCTCTCTCTGTCAAATAAATAAATAAATAAATAAATAAATAAATAAATAAATAAATCTATCTCTATTAAAAAAAAAAAAGAGTATTGGAAGCTCCTGCCAGAATCAAGTGGTTGGACTCAGAGGAGCAGTCGTCAAAAGTAGGGTTCTTTTCCAGGAGAAGGAAGAGTTACCAGGCAAATAAAGCCATAAATGTTTTCTACAATTGTGGATGCTCACTCAAAAAGATACCAAGGATTTTAAAGAGGAGAGAGGTTCTGCCCCACTGGGGGTTAGGGATGGCATACTAGACGTGGCCTTTAAGATGGAAAACAAAGGGAGAAGTGTTTGCAAAGTCAGAGGGGCAGGAAAGCCAAAGATAAAGCAACACATAAGAGGTAGTTAGTTAACTTTGTCTAGAAACTAAACTGGAGACCAGAAAGGAAACAGTACGTGGGAAATGAGGTGGCAAATTCAGGAAGGGGCTAAATCCTGGAGAATTAGATGCCAGACCTTGGGCTTTACTTTGTAGCCATTGGTGATAGGATTGTCAGATAAAATACAGGATGTCTGGTTAAATTTAAGTTTCAGATAAACAGCAACTAATATTTGGATGGACATAATTATGCTAAAAAATTATTCATTCAGTATCTGAAATTCAAATTTAACCAGGCATTCTGCATTTTTGTTTGCTAAATCTGGCAGTCCTAACTGGGGAGCCAGTGGAGGGTTTTGGGGCCAAGACATGCATGAAACTGTTGATTCAGTCCAAACTCCAGCACCTCTTAGGTCTAGAATCCTGGGCAGTGAAAACTGATGCCCACTGCAATGAGTCAGGCCTTGTGAGCTGCTCGGGTTCCTTGAACTCCCACAGAAAGGCTGAATTCCCATCATGGAGCAGGAGCATTGAATTCACTCTTTTAATGTCTTAATGCTCTCAGCTCTGGCACATCAGTTGTCCTTTGTCACTGTGCTAACTCAATTGGAGCCATAGAATTCAATTAACCAGATACCCCATTCCCTTGAGGATGACTCAGGAGTCAAACTCCCTGGGCTTGCTGATGTCATCCACGATTTATTCCCTCAGAGTCTGGATAGAAACCCAGGCAGAGATGAACAAAAAGGAACCGCACATTTACAAACGTGTCACCTGCCCTTCTCCCCCCATCCTTCCTTCATGGCTGAGAGGTCACAGGGCTGACCTCAGGAAGCCACACAGCCCTGGACCTCCTGGACAGCTGTGAAGAAGGACCTCGTCAGCCTTCACAGCCAGGACCCTGGGGGAGCTGTTAGGCACACAACCACCTGCAAACTCTCTCCACAATTTTCACTTACAGCAGCACAGAGTCACTTGGGGAAACACATCCTCTGCAAAGGAGTGATTCACATGACCTGATCCCAGCTTCTGGCTTCTCTCCGCTCAGCCCTTTACACACTCCCCATCACAGCAAGATTTTAAAAAATCAACCACAAAGGAGATGGCATTTGGGATCTTGCTCAGACAATCCTACAAGTTTCCAGAAGCTTCCAGAAGCTTCTTCCTCCAAGAGGCCTCCACTTTTGCTGCAGTCCCAAATGACTCCTTGCTCAGAACTCCTGGTGAAGGGGGTGGGCAGCTGCCCACCAGGCCCATGTGCTCTGGCCCCTTTCTACAGCCATGCCTCTCCCCACCTGCCCCTGGTCACCTGCCATCGCAAGCCACGATACCCTCCAAGCACCCTGCTTGCGGGCACGTCTCTGTGCGCTCGTGCACATTCTTCTTTCCAGCCTAGGGTCCGCCACTTGCCCTCATTGAGCCTTCAGATCTCACTCACACAGGGGCTCCTCCAAAAGCTAGGCTTCTCCTCCTTCTGCCCTCTTCCCTTCCTCCCTGAAGGCCACACACAGGAACTTAATTTGCTGCCATGTTTTTGGAGCACATTTGAGAAATTCCAAATACCTTTTTTATGTCTTGGAGGTTTGATTTTAGAAATGTAGCCTGTGACTATCCCGACACGAGAGCAGAAAGGTACATGTAAAAAAGGGAGACCATCCATACGGCCTTGTTTCATACATGAAGGGAAAACAGCAACTTGCATGTTCATGAATATGGGCTCATGCAAACACGCTCCTCTACACGTACAGTATGGTGTATTACGCTGTCTATAGAAAGAATCAAGTTGATCTAATGCACACTGACCCGGAACGTTATCTAGGATAGGCCGATAAAGAGCAAAAAAGGAAGCAGGGAACCGCGTGTGTCACATGACACACGGTGTGCGTGTTTGCTCACGTGCACTGGTTATTCATACAGCAAACATCCAGAAATACCTCTGTGGAGTAGGACTGATACAGGACAGGGAACATGATTTATTTTGTTATTTATTTTTTATTTCAGTCCCTTCTGCAATGCAGGAATTACTTTTCAAACCAGTTTGAAATAGGTGCCGAGCGCCGCTCTGTACCTCGCGCTCTGTCGGCCCCGTGAGAGCAGAGAGGAAGGTCACACATGCTGACCTTGAGCAGCCCCACAGAGAAGATTGGAATATAAACAGACGGGGTGGGTGCCACATTTTAAGTGACGGAGTGAGCATGGCCTTCAGGGAGGAAGGGAAGGGGCAGAAGGAGGAGAAGCCTAGCTTTTGGAGGAGCCCCTGTGTGAGTGAGATCTGAAGGCTCCTTGAAGGCAGGTGGCGGACCCTAGGCTGGAAAGAAGAATGTGCACGAGGGCACAGAGACCTGCCCGCAAGCAGGGTGCTCAGAGTGTATCGTGGCTTGCGATGGCAGGTGACCATGGGCTGGGGAGAGGCATGGCTGTAGATAGGGGCCAGAGCACATGGGCCTGGGACCTCCTACAGGGGGTGGGCAGCTGCCCACTCCCTTCACCAGGAGTTCTGAGCAAGGAGTCATTTGGGACTGCAGCAAAAGTGGAGGCCTCTTGGAGGAAGAAGCTTCTGGAAGCTTCTGGAAACTTGTAGGATTGTCTGAGCAAGATCCCAAATACCATCTCCTTTGTGGTTGGTTTTTTAAGATCCTGCCATGTATGGAGTGTGAGTGGCTTTTTCTAGAAATCCTAAACCATCGTGATGTCTGATCAAAGTGTAATTTTTACCAGCCTGAAAAATATAATTCACTGTTCTGACCTACACTCATTTATTGATGAGGGAGTTTGCGTTTTGGGGACTTTAATCATTTGTGCTTCTCTTTTATGAACTGTGTTGTTACGATGTCCTTCAACCGTTGTCATATTTGGTAAATTTTCACGTTCATATTCATTTGTAGAAGTCCTTCATATTTTAAGGAAATTAGTCTGTTTTCATATACGTAGTAACTGTTTTTTTCAGTTGTTTAATTTTACTTCTCTCTTCTTTCTTTCTTCCCTTCTTGCTTATTTTTGCCACACCAAAGTCTTATATCAGTAGGTAACTTTATCAATGTTCTCGGAGCTTCTGGGAATGTGTGCTTATTACACAGAAGTAAATGAATGAAAGAATAAACACATGCCTAGAGCCCTGACTGTACCACATTTCAGAATTTATATGCTCATATTATTATTTTTTTTCATGTGCGACATTACCTCTCCATCTACCTTGAAAGCTAGACTTGCCACCGATACTTCTCTGTCACCCCACAGCACACAGTGCACTAATGTTAAGAGCTTCAGTTTTGCTCAGATACCACCGAGCAAGGCCCAGCTCTCTTGTCTCATGCACCGCAAGGGTCTCGGCCCTGCTGGGCACCAGCTCTGGCCTCCTGCCTCCACGCACGGGGAGACATCAGAGCAGGAGGGAGAAGCCCAGGCCAGGCTAGGCCCTCTCTGGGGATAAGGCTGGGAAAATCTGAGCAGCTGGGCCCCCATGCCCGGGCCTTGGCATGCGGTGGGGCTGACATGCAAGGTGGGCAGGTGGCGGTCCTTCACTGACACCTCCTTCTCGAATTCCTTGCAGGCCTAGGGCTGAGAGCTGGTTGCTGCCTTCCTGCCTTCAGGTCCACAATGGCGATGCTGTGTTTGGGGTACACACAGCGGGTGCTCGCATGGGTCCGGCCGCTTCCAACAGGGGTGCCCACTGAGTTCTCCTTGTTTCCCAGGCTTGGGCTCTTTCCTGACCACCTGCCTCCTGCTCTGGCTCCCGGCAGCCACTCCCCCTTCCATGTCCACAGGTGTGGTTGTTCTGGGTCTGAACCCCAGACTGGAGTGCCAGCACCTGCCAGCATTGCCCTCCCTGCTCCTGCCTGCCAGCTTTTGGCCAGCTTTTCCCTAAACGGATGTGGGACTAGTGGGACATTCCTCCTACATTTTACCTGGTTACTACATGTTCTTTGTACAATTAAAGTGCCATCTAATGAGTGTTTGCTGTGTGCCAGACTCTGCTTGATGCTTTACACATATTATCTCCTTTATTATTCACCAACAAAGTTTTGAGAGTGGTATTACAGCCTCGTCTACAAATCAGGAAGCTGAGAGTCAGAGAGATTACAACAGGTGTCTGAGATTTCATAATCCTAGACGAATGGGGTCAGGACTCCAACCGTCTCTCTCTGCACCTGGAGTCCTTGAGGCCCCTTCAGGCATCATGCTCCACCTGCTGAGTGGAATTTCCTTCCAGGGCCTGCTGTGGGCCTGTCCCCCAGGGCACAGCCCCCCCTCCCAGAGAAGCAGGGAGTCAGTCCAGCCTTTCCTGGCCCACCCTGAGCCACTCGCAGCCATCCTGACGTGCAAGAGGTTTTTTGTTTTGTTTTGCCTCTGTCCCTACAGGTTTTAAAAATGTTCTAAACGACAAGAGGGAAAAGCATCCAGTTCTCTCCCATCCCCCCCAAAATGAGAAGAGCCAGGCTATTCGTAAATCTTGAAAGCAGGATGCGTTGTACCCCCCTGGCAGTTCAGAGGCCCTCCTCACAGCATGGCACTACCCGGAGACCAGCTCTGGACCCCTCTTCCTGCCCCAGGCCGCCTTGTTCCTCCCCAAGGAACACATGCAGTGACATTCCCTGGGAAGGAATCTGGTTCCTGTTCCTTGTGCAGCCTGCCAGGGACTCAGGGACTGACAGAGGGAGACATTAAGCTGAGATAATGGGCTCTTTCTTTCCCTCCTAGGACATCTTTAAAAATTGTTTAGTCATTGAATGAGACAACATATGAGACTATTATTATACTCGATTCAACTACAGACATTGTAATAAACACTTGAAGCTCCTCAGAAGAAATTAACAGGATGGTATGTATCATGTATATATCATACACATACATGTATTAACACAAATGTGATGACATTATACTGCATAAAACATGAAATGCTACTGTTCCATGACTTTTTAAAATTTTTTTTGCATATTTCATTTGATTTGGAAAAAAATTCCATATCAAAATATATAGTTCTGGGGTGCCTGGGTGGCACAGTGGTTAAGCGTCTGCCTCCGGCTCAGGGCGTGATCCCGGCGTTATGGGATCGAGCCCCACATCAGGCTCCTCCACTAGGAGCCTGCTCTTCCTCTCCCACTCCCCCTGCTTGTGTTCCCTTTCTCGCTGGCTGTCTCTATCTCTGTCGAATAAATAAATAAAATCTTAAAAAAATATATATATAGTTCTATTTCTCATGGTTATGAGAAACCATTCTCATGGTTATAGCCTATTTGATAGTAGGGTATTTTTACCTTTATTTTATTTTGTTTTATTTTTTAAAGATTTTTTTGTTGTTGTTTATTTACTTGAGAAAGAGAGATATCACAAGCAGGGGGGAGGGGTAGAGGGAGAAGCAGACTCCCTGCAGAGCAGGAAGCGCAATGCGGGGCTCGAACCCAGGACCCTGGGATCATGACTTGAGCCAAAGGCAGATGCTTAACCGACTGAGCCCCCCAGGAGCCCCGGTAGGATATTTTTTAAAGATTTATTTGTTTATTTCAGAAAGAGAGCGAGCACGAGTGCGGGGGGAGGAGCAGAAGGAGAGGGAGACAAGCAGACTCTCCCCTGAGCATGGATCTTTACATGGGGCTCTATCCCATGACCCAAGATCACGACCTGAGCCGAAACCAAGAGCCAGATACTTAACTGACTGAGCCACCCAGGCGCCCCTTGATTGTAGGATTAACCATCACTTAAAAAATGTTAGATGAAGCCTTCTTAAATTACCGTGGTCCTTGAACCCCTCAGGAAATCCCAATCCTGCAGGGAGTCCTTGAAACCAAACTATTTCATACCAACGCCGAGATGTTCTGCCGCTTCGAAAACAATGGTGGGTGAATCAGGGCAGAGACCCCATGGTGCTCTAGTGACCACTCTGCTCTCCATAGCCCCACCCTCCACAATGGGAAAACAATCCAGTCTCACTTGAGAATGTCTTTGATGAAGCAGTAGAAATTACTAATTTTATTAAATCTCAAAACTTTAAATACACGGCCTTTCAATCTTCTGTGTCAGCTGCTGGGAAATAATCACGAAGCACCTCTATGCTGTAAATATACCGTACACTGAAATACCGTAGGTGCGGAAAGGAGCTGTGGGATCAGCTCGTAAGCAGAACTAGCTGCATTTTTCACAGAATACTGTTTTTACTGGAAAAGAACAACTGACAGGCAGAAGAGGGTGATTCCCACTTGATGTTTGGCAAACATTTTCACAGAATGAACAACATGAACTGTCTCTTCAAGGAAAACAACTGACAGTGTTTGTTGCCAATGTGAAGATTCAAGTTCTCAAGTGAAAAATTAGCATTTGGGAACCTTCTACCTGCCACCTTATGCTTGATAGCCTCCCAGGACTTAAAGACTGATGAGACGTGGTTAAAAATTAATGAGTGTGGTTTCTTTTAATATTGTGTGATGAAATGTGTCAACATTTGGAAGCTCTATAACTCAGTGAACCAATATTTTCCAAACAATAAATGCATTATGTTACAAAATCATGCATGGATAAAAGATCCATTCAAAGTACAAGACAGAACAATGGATTTTAATGTAACACAGTATAAAAGTGTATTGATATGGATTCAGATTCCACATTGCAACTATCTTTGAGAAACTACTGAGAACTAATGTCGAAGAAAAATCTTTATAATGATCTGAAAAAGGCTATTAAAATACTGTTCCCTTTTTATTTGTTTATTTATTTTTTTAAAAAAGATTTTATTTATTTTTTTGACAGAGAGAGAGCCAGCGAGAGAGGGAACACAAGCAGGGGGAGTGGGAGAGGGAGAAACAGGCTCCCAGCAGAGCAGGGATCACACCCTGGGCCTAAGGCAGATGCTTAACGACTGAGCCACCCAGGTGCCCCTGTTCCCTTTTTAAACTACATATGTCTGTAAGTCCAGCTCTTCTTCGAATTCTTCGAACAAACTAACGTATCGCAATGGATCGAAAGCACGTGGTGTAGGACTCCAGCTCTGAATATAGAACAGTGTCGCCCTCGAAGTTTTTTATGTGTTTAAAACATACAATTATTTTTTCACAAACATGTATTATTTATATTTCCATGTGATGGGTAATTATTATTTTAAATTCATTAATAGATTTTTCAAAACTTGATCAGTTTTCATTTCTAACATGGTACATTGATTGATATACCCACATAATTTTAAGGTTTTTGGGTTCTTTGATAATTTTTTAAAAAGATTTATTTATTTATTTGAGAGAGAGAGAGTGGGGCGGGAAGGGGCAGAGGGAGAGAGAAACTCTAGCAGACTCCATGCTCAGCACAGAGCCGGACATGGGGCTCGATCTCACGACTCTGAGATCACAACCTGAGCCAGATGCTCAACCGACTGCACCCCCCAGGCAACCCAGGTTCTTGGATAATTTTTAAGAACGTAAAGATGTCCTGAGAGTAAAACATTTGCAGATTGCTGTTATAGATGACGAGCTCTTAGACCTGGAGCCTAGCTCTTATACTTGGCCGTACCTTGGCCGAAACAGGCAGCTCAAGGTCGTTCAAGAACCGAAGATCCGTTGTGCAAATGATCTATGTCCCCATATCTGGCAGACCCTCCTCAACAGCCAACACTCACATCCACACTTCTGATTTTCTCACCCTGGAAAACCAGATTAACAGGTTTGTTAAAATTAAGTATAAATTTGAGTCAACAGGTTCTGGATGAAGAGAAAAGAGAGAGCAAAGACCCCCCCCCCTTTTTTTGTCTTCTAGTTAGGCTCTCAATTTTATAACACCCATTTAGGAAACTCAGAAGCCTTGGTTTAGGAACCTATAGGTTCACAGTGTTTTCTGGGAAAATGTTTTCTTTTTTTTTTTTTAATTTAAATTCAATTAGTTAACATATAGTGTATCATTAGTTTCAGAGGCAGAGGTCAGTGATTCGTCAGTCTCATATGACACCCAGTGCTCATCACATCACCTGTCCTCCTTAATGTCCATCACCCAGTTACCCCAGCCCCCCAGTCCCCTCCCCTCCAGCAACCCTCAGTTTGTTTCCTATGATTAAGAGTCTCTTCTGGTTTGTCTCCCTCTCTGATTTCACCTTGTTTTATTTAGGGAAAAATGTTTTCTACAGCCTTGCTACTCAGAGTAGTGGTCTATGGACCAGCAGAGCTGCCTCAGCGTCTTCTGTGGCTTGTTAACGATGCAAATTCATGGTCCCCACCCTAAACTATTAAGGCAAAATATACATTTTAAGAAGATCCCCTAGTAATTTGTATGTACATTAAAGTTTGTGAAGCCCTGCTCTAGGATAAGCATTTGAGAATCTAGAGTCTAAAATTCAAAAGGACTTCGAATTTCCAGTGTGGTTGGCATGTTACTTGGATTAATTCTCCTATGGAGAGAAACTTAAATATGGGTAAGAGGTATCTTCCTTAAAGCATTAAAAAGATTTCAAGACTGCAAGAAACCACAACACCCAAAATGAAGGGCACATTCATTCAGAGAGGTGAGCCTGAACTGAAGAAGGTTTTGCCCCGAAGTCATTTGCTAAACTCAGAAAATTAGAACCAAGTTTTGACAGATTTTCAGGGTGAGAGATACAGAATTAACACCTGGAAGTGGAAAAGCCCCTGAGTCAGAAACTCTCAAGCCTTGAACTTGGTAATGTTCCCAGGTGCCTGGAAAAACAAATGGAAATCCTCTCTGAGGAAGGTATCTTTAGCATGGGTGGGAAATTATTCCCACAAGTGGTTTTTTAAATACAATGATTGGAAGAGTCAGAGATAGGCCCCCAAGGAAACGAGGCTCCATGAACAAAAACCAGACTATAAGAGCTCTTCCGCCGCCATTTTAAATCCAGCTCCATACAACGCTCAGCCGCCGCTGCTGCCGCGACCCGGACTGCGCGCCAGCACCCCTCGGCCGACATCCGCCACCATGGAGGACATGAACGAGTACAGCAACATAGAGGAATTCGCAGAGGGATCCAAGATCAACGCGAGCAAGAATCAGCAGGATGACGGGTAAATGTTTATTGGAGGCTTGAGCTGGGATACAAGCAAGAAAGATCTGACTGAATATTTGTCTCGATTTGGGGAAGTTGTAGACTGTACAATTAAAACAGATCCAGTGACTGGAAGATCGAGAGGATTTGGATTTGTGCTTTTCAAAGATGCTGCTAGTGTTGATAAGGTTTTGGAACTGAAAGAACACAAACTGGATGGCAAATTGATAGACCCCAAAAGGGCCAAAGCTTTAAAAGGGAAGGAACCCCCCAAAAAGGTTTTTGTGGGTGGATTGAGCCCAGATACTTCTGAAGAACAAATTAAAGAATATTTTGGAGCCTTTGGAGAG
>NC_048221.1:137689809-137732139 GCF_002007445.2 Ailuropoda melanoleuca | reverse complement strand
AAAAAAAAAAAAAAAAAAAAAAAAACCAGACTATAAGAGAACTACGCTCTGTTTAACAAAATAAAGACAGGCTTGAAAATGTCCTCAGAGAATAGAAATCTATAAAGAGTCATAGAGCCAATTTGAAAAAGAACCTAATAGAATGTGTAGAAATAAAAATATTCAAAAATTAGAAATAAACACTAAAAGGATATCCAAAAAATACAAAAACATTAATTTGAAAAGATATATACAGGGTGAATGGGTGGCTCAGTCGATTAGCTTCTCCCTCTCCCTCTGCCTCTCCTCCTGCTTGTGCTCTCTCTCTGTCAAATGAATAAATAAAAACTAAAAAAAAAAGATATATGCACCCCTATGTTTATTGTCAAACTGGAAAGCAGCCCAAGTGTCCATTGATAGATGAATGGATAAAGAAGAGGTGGTGTATGTGTACAATGGAATATTACTCAGCCATAAAAAAGAATGAAATCTTGCCATTTGCAACAACATGGTTGGATCTGGAGGGTATAACGCTAAGTGAAATAAGTCAGCCAGAGAAGCACAAATACCATATGATTTCACTCATATGTGGAATTAAAGAAAACAAAGAAAAAAAAGAAATAAACAAAAACACTCTTAACTATAGAGAACAAACTGGTAGCTACCAGAGGGGAGGTGGGTGGGGGTGGGGAGAAATAGGTACAGGGGATTAAAGAGCACAGTTATGACGAGCACTGAGTTGTGGATAGAATTGTTGAACCACTGTATTGTACACCTGAAACTAAGGTAACATGTATGGTAACTATACTGGAATTAAAAAAAGAAGAAAAAAAACCCTAAAAGGATGGGCTCCACAGACTACACATAGAGAATATTTGTGAATTGTAAGATAAATTAGAAGACATCTTCCAGGGGCACCTGGGTGGCTCTGTCAGTTAAGCGTCTGCCTTCGGCTCAGGTCATGATCCTAGGGTCCTGGGATCAAGTCCCGCATCAGGTTCCCTGCTCAGTGGGGAGTCTGATTCTCCCTCTCCCTCTGCTCCTCTCTCTGCCCTCTCTCTCTCTCTCAGATAAATAAATAAAATCTTAAAAAAAAAGAAGAAGAAATCTTCCAGAGCACAACATGGAAATACAAAAAAGATAGAGAATTTGGGTTGAAAGGACAAGAGGCAAAGAGTGAAAAAGTCCAGTGTGTGTGTAGATCTATATAATATATATAATTTGAAACCTAGAGAGAGAGAGAAGAGTAAATTAATGTGGCAATGGTGATATTTGAAGAGATAATGGTCGAGAATTTTCTGGAACTGATAAAAGATACCTATCCACAAATTTTAGAATCACAATAAACCCCATGCTGGATCTACCCTGAGACATATTGTCATGGTGCTTCAGAAAAATCACCCAAAGGGATCGTCCTAAAAGCAGCAGAGGGAAAAGTCACATGAGCAACAGCTGGGCTGAGAACTGACTTCTCAAAGCAGCAATAGAAGCCAGAAGACAATAGAATTCCCGTGTGCTGAAAATAATGGCAACTTTGACTCCTACACTCACACACATCTTTCAAGATCAAAGTCAAAATAAAGACAGTTTCACATCAAGGACAGTCAGGAGAATCTGTCACACAAAGCCCTCTACTGAAGGAAATTCTAAAGCATGCAATTCAGGTAGAAGAAAGAGAACCCCAGTTGGAAAGACTGAGTGAGGTGCAAGAAGAAACGAGGAAGAAACCCGTAATGTATGAATAAATTTAAATGAACACGGACTGTACGAGGCAATGTTAATAATGCCCCGTAGGGTTTGAAAAATAGAATTAAAATAGGTGACAGCTGGGGCTCCTGGCTAACCCAGTAGGGAGAACAGGTGACTCCTGACCTCGGGGTCCTGCGTTCAAGCCCCATGTTGGGTGTAGAGATTACTAAAAAAATGAAAAAACTTTAAAAAATAAAATAAAATAGGTGACAACTGCATGTAAATTGAGAGGGGAGTCAATGGGGTTAAAAGAGAGAATATTCGTTGACGTTAGACTTGGTTAAGCTAAGAATGCATGTTGCAATTTCAAAGGTAAACTCTGAATGCATTCAAACAGATATGTAACCCTAAGGAATAGAGGGGAAAAAAGCTAAATGCTAAAAGATAATCAGTCTGAAGGAAGACAAGATATGAGAGAAAAAGAAACAAAATGGGTAGAACAATTAGAAAGCATAAAATAAGATGGTAGGTTTTTAAAACTTTTTTAAAAATTTATTTATTTATTTATTTATTTGAGAGAGAGAGAGAGAGAACACAAGTGGGGGGAGGGGCAGAGGGAGAGGGAAAAGCAGATCCCCGCTGAGCAGGGAGCCCAGATGTGGGGCTCGATCCCAGGACCCTGAGATCATGACCTGAGACTAAGGCAGACGCTTAACTGACTGAGCCACCCAGGGGCCCCTAAATAGTCTTGTTAAAGACAAAAATTGTAAGACTGGATAAGAAACAAAATCTCATTTTATGCTATTTATATCTAAAACATAAAGATTTAGGAATGTGGAAAGTAAATAATGGAAGAAGATATATTTTGTGAATATTAACCAGGAGAAAAGTTGTACAGACAACAAAAGAAAAAGATGTTTCACATACATGACAGAGAAACAAAGTTTCTCTGGGACAAAGTTCTTACCCGGATAGCTGACACTCCTCAGAGCTCAGTTCCCATTGCTGATCTCACCGGAGACAGGAGGAACCCTTAACCCTGCTTACAAATGAGGAAGGAAGGCTCTAGAAGCTGATTGGCTGGCTCAGGAACCCTGGCTGGTGAGGGGCTGAGTCTGGACTCCAGGTCAGGGTCCCAACATCCAGATGGGTGCCCCCTCCACATGCCATGGTGTTTTACCAGGACTGAGAAGGAGAAGGTGTGGGGGTTCCTGGGGTGCGGAAGGGGGCTGGAAATCTACTGAGAAGGTAGATCTCTGGGCTCCAGCAACACGTAGAGCTTGGGGGGGGTCTTCAAAAGGGAAGGCAAAATAAAATAAAATAAAATAAATAAAATAAAATAAAATAAAATAAAATAAAATAAAATAAAATAAAATAAAATAAAATAAAATAAAATAAAATAAAAATAAAAGGAAGGCAAGAGCAGGCGGCCCCAGCTGCAGAGACCACTGGCAGAGAGAACTAGGAAGACAGCATGGTTGTGTGGGCCCCTTGGTGGCCCTTGGTGCCTTTTGAGTGCTTGTTTGGGGGTGTCTTTCCCAGTTGGGGCCGCGGGAGAGACGAGTGTGAGGAGGTGGAGCTCAGACCTCGGCCACTTTCCAGGAAGAGTGTGGGTGCGTTCCGGTGGCCCTGACACCCCAGGAACACAGCATACTCTGAGGTGACCTCAGGTCGCTTCATTTCAGGAGGCTCCTACCAAGACAGTCTCCATCTGATTTTCCTGCGCTCATTCCAGCAGACTGAAAGGAATTTTAAGAAGGAAAGGCGGCCCACGGGGGATTCAGAATTTGTGATTCATCCAGACCTGTCCAGACCCATCTGGAAGGAAAGCAGGGTGGCTTCACAGCGAATCCTGGCAGATTCCTACCAGGAATCCGTGGGGCTGCCAGCCCTCCTGGTGTTGGCTGCAAGGAGCCGGCTGCTCCAGCGACAGGGGCCTGGCTGAAACCTAGCCTCACTCCCACGCACAAAGACAGAAACACGGACACAAACAAACTTAGGTTTCAAACGTGCACGCGCACACACACACACATACACGCACACACTGCCACTCAGGACTTAGCCACATAAACACACACACACTCACGTGTTAGTGTCACCTCCCACCCAGTCAGGTGTTACCTACGTACAGACAGACAGACACACGCACCCAGAGTTACATACATCGACCTGAGCACGCACACTGCTCTTCCAACCACCTGCCATTCCTGGCTTGATCTTGGGGGCCCAGCTAGGAATAAGGCAGGCAGGAACGGGCCATGGCTAGCTGAGAACAGAGGGAAGAAACACACTTTCCCGACGTGTCTGGAAAAGCAGGGGCTCTGAGCTGCAGCCGGCAGCCTGGCTATTCCTAGGGGGCAGACATATGGAATAAGCACATTTATTTTTTCTGAAGAGCCAAGTGCATCCAATCTCTCTCACACAGGAGCTGTCATTAATTAGCCCAGCCAGCTGCACTGCCTGTCCTTGATGTGGTAGCAAGAGCCGTGGACGCTGTCGAAAGTACTGGCTTTGGAGCTTCAGGGACCAGACTCCTGGCCTTGATGTTGTGCTTTCCACCTCTGAGCTCAGCCTCATCTGTAGAATGGGGACGTCAGCCTCCTTCAGTCGTGAGGACAAAGTGAAGTGACACGCATGAGAGACAGGGCCAGGACACAGTGGTTGCTCAGTGTCTGTTGATTTTCTCCCTTCCTGGCTTCTCGTCTCCAAAGGACACTACTCACCTGGGCAGTCAGGGCAGAGCACGGAGTCAAGGCCGCTCTCCCTCCCTGCCAGCACGGCCTCACGCCCCGGGGCCACACACCCTCTTCAAGGGCCTCTCTCCTGCAATCTCCCAAATTCAACTCCCGGGTTCACTTTGCAAGGGCAGAGGGCGGGGGAGGCAGTTTGAGAGGCAGCCACGGGGCTGGCCACGTCTGGGAGGGACAGACTGCAGGCTCCGCAAGGGAGGGCTGGCAATGTCCCCCAAAGTTCCCAAGGCCATGGGAAATTCGTAGTACAGGACCTGGCACGCCAGAGACACTGAAGAGTCACTCCATTTATATTTTGATTCATTCCCCCGACCCCACAGTCCTTCTGTGTGGGAGTCGCTCTGAAGGGGGTTTGCAAGTCAACAGCCCACAAGCAGGATTGGCTTTGTTTGGCTTGTATCCAAATATTTCCAGATTTCCAGACTTCTGGCTTTTAAAAAATCAGAAACTCTGAGAGCCCTGGTTTCGAATTCCCTCCAAGCAACAACTAATTCACAGCAGGTCCTTTCGGAGGTACATGCGTGCCCCACTGGGCCATAGTCCACACCGATCCCTACTGCCTACACTGGGGCCCTTCCCTTGTTCCCATCACCTGTGCTGCCTCGAGGATATTTGTCTTGCAGACCTTGCCCGGACAGATCCCAGTCACCCACTGGGGAGTAGGAAAGGACCTTAGATCTGGAAGGACACTTAAGGGTGATCTTGTCCAGTGGATTTTAAACCTTTTGAGCAGAAACAAGATCTAACCAGAGGCAGAGCTGGACAACAACAGAACTGTTCTGGTCCAAAAGGACTTGCTGTAACCCAACCTTTGTTTAGCAGAGGAAACTGAGGATCACGTTGGAGACGTTGCCCTTCTCTAGGAAATTTCTGACAATGCCCACCCAGAGTTAGATCCTGCTTACTGTCTGGGGGCAGATACTAGGTGAGGAACAGAGGAGAGAGGACACAAGGAGGATGTTGGACCGGCAGGGTGGAAGGGGAGCAGTCAGGGGAGGGGCCCTCACAGGCAGGAACCCAGAAGACAGATCTCCCCCACCTTGTGAGCTGCCCTGGGATATCCTGGTGCCCAGCCCCACTGAGGATAAAGAGCCGTGCTGGGTTAACAGCCGGTCATTCAAACACTCACTGTATCTTCTGGCATCGTGGTGACCCCTGACCTCATGATCTTGGTGTGACCCACCTTGACCAGGACACGCAGGCCCTGGGAGCAGGTGAGGAGCTAAAAGGCTGTGTCAGGAAGTTCTCATAGAAGGGGGAGATTTTGTCGGATTAATGAGATTGCACGCCTTTTGAAAGGGCCTCACGGAGAGTCAAGTCCTGAGTCAGGCTTGGCATTAAAAGTAAAATTACCATGTACTTCTGTTGGGCCTCAGCCATGGCAGCTGGAATGATCTGAGCTTCAAATATCAAGAGCCTCCAGGGTAAATGAATGTGTGAGCTCACGGAGCAAGCAGTCAGAGGGCAGGCCCCTCATGGAGGACCCGGGTTCTTTTCGTCCTTCAGCTCCGCTGTCCTCTGCCCTCAGGTAAAGCCCCGTTCACGGTAAAGCTCTAACAAACCCAGTTGTCACATTTTCATGACAGTGTCCAGTGACTATTTCCTCATGTGTGATTTTTTCCCCTTTTAATCAGGGAGGGACCTTCCCTGGAAGCCCCCAGCGGACTTCTTTTCATCTTGTATTGGCCAGAACTGTGTCACAAGCCTGTGCCGAACAGTTAGTGGCCAGGAGAGTGAGGTCGCTACTGTTGTCCCGACGCCCCGGTGCTGGGGGCTGCCCCCTCCCTGAAGCACTTGGCCGGAGAGCGGGTATCAGACACGATGTGGTCCCTCTAGGAGGGAGGAAGGAGGGACTGGCTGCTGGGAAGCTGCCAACACGTCTCCTGCACCAGCTGCACACCTCCTTCCTCCCAGAAATTCCCTTGAGCTGGTGGAGCAGGAAGTCATGTCCACATGCTGTCTCCTCGGACTCTCACAAAAAGCCGAAACGTTCTGGTTTGGGAAACGGGCACCCCCACAAAAGTAAAGCGGCAGATCCGTGGTCACCAAGCTTGTAAGTGACGGGCTTGAATCAGAGCCCAGGGCTTTCTAACTCACTGTGTGGAGCTCTGGTCTCCACACCCGGCCTCATCCCGCACCCCGAGACAGGACGGCAGCCAAGGTGGGAGGCTGGGGGAGGAGGCAGCAGGGCGTAGGGGGGAAAGGAGGCAGCCAAGGGACCCGGATGGGGTCACGGCTCTGCCACCCGTTTCCATGCGACTTCCCTTCTCTTGGCCTCAGCTCCCCCACTAGTGCAGAGACGGATTAGACTCTTGAATCTTCTAGGTTCCCGTGAGCTCGCACAGCCTGTGACTTAAGAGACTCCGGGGCTCCAGAGGAAAGCAGGGAAGAGCCCAGGACTGCTGTGGCTTCTCAGCTTAGAGGCCCTGCGACAGGCGTGTGAGGGCCTGGCTCCCTGTCTGCAGGGCTCATGAGTTCATCCTGAGGCCTGTGCCAGCCCCTGTGGTCTCTCATCTTTCCATCCTGGTCTGAATGACACAATGACTAAAAATACCGGGCTCCCGCAGGCCCGACACCCGGCTAACGCCCTGCCTTGAATCAATGCACTTTTCAGCTCCGGGTGCCACACATGAGGGCCTGGGACAAAGGGGGGCCGGGAAAAAGCCACGCCGGACAGCGTTGACTCCCAGCAACCCCACCTGCTTCGTCAGTGTGGTCAGGTGGGAGGAGCCCACTCCTGCTCTGTCACTTTCCCCAGCTGGTGAATTCGGCGTGCCTCTGAACCTCAGTCTTCCCATCCGGAAATTGGGGACAATTATTCCCAGGTATAAGATCATTGTGAGGATTCAATGAGATTGTGTAACCCAGACTAGAGGCTCGGGCTGTGTCTGTTCTTACCCACCCCCACCCACCCCCACCGCCCCCTCCTCCACTCCGTGGAGGGCTCTGGTCCGTGAGGGCTCAGACCCTGTGCTCTTGCTGCCCCGCCCTCCCCATCTGATGCTGGCTGTGTAAAGAAAGCCCTTCCCTAAATTGCTTCCTGAGATCGTCATTAATGGACCGTGTGTGGTCACTGAGGGGAAGTAGGTGCTCATCGGCAGGCGGGCAAATGGCTCCGCTGGGATCTGTCCGAACATGTCACTGCGCGGTCCTATGTCAGGGCCCTGGAGAGACGAGCTCCGGGCCTCCCGCTTCCCTCTTTGCTGCTGAGTTCCATGAAGCTGGCTGGAAGCGGAAGATACAAGAGTAAAAGGCAATCGAATGCTCCATCCACAGGTGAGAGCCAGCTTCCACCACAAGAAACCCCTTGACCTTGGGCACCTGGTTTGACCACCCAGACTCTCCGCTTTGTCCTCTGCACAAAGAGAAAAATCAAAACGCTTCCCTTCTACATCCTCGGAGCATGTGACAGTCAGAAGAGGTAAGTCTGTGAGAGCAGCATGTATATATGTCTGCATTTATTTTGTTTTTTATAGCCCAAAGACCGTCTTAAAAAGACTTGAGTGCGCACCCACACCGACTGGAGATCAAATTTAGCTCAATGTTTCGTCCATGACAAGAATTCCACAAACGTCCGAGCGCCTGCTGCGTGCCAGGCCGCGGGAGGGGTGGAAGGCTGAGCTGTGTTAGACGGGGTGGTGGCCGCCTTCCGCCACTGCTCAGCCCTAGGCAGAGCGTTCACCTCACGTGTTCATCACGGTCCACGGCTGGGTGTTCCAGGGCTGATTCAAGAGGCTTACGCCTCCTCACTGGTTCCGGGCCTCTGGCCGTTGGCTGTCTCCAGAAAGCTCGGGCTCCAAAAGTAGGCTCTGTGCTGCCCAGAGCAGTCGACACACTGAATGCAATCTCACATCAAAATACCACCAGCACGTCTCACAGAGCTAGAGCAAACAATCCTAAAATTTGTATGGAACCACGAAAGAGCCCAGATAGCCAAAGCAATTCTGAAAAAGAAAAACAAAACTGGAGGCATCACGACTCCAGCTTTCGAGCTATATTACAAAGCTGTAGTCATCAAGACAGCATGGTATTGGCACAAAAACAGACACAGAGATCAATGGAACAGGATAGAGAACCCAGAAAGGGACCTATTCAAATCTATGGTCAACTGATATTTAACAAAGCAGGAAAGAATGTCCAAAGGAGAAAAAACAGTCTCTTCAACAAACAGGGTTGGAAAAACTGGACAGCTGCATGCAGGAGAATTAAACTGGACCATTTCCTCACACCATACAGAAAAATAGACTCAAAATGGATGAAAGACCTAATGTGAGACAGGAATCCATCAGAATGCTAGAGGAGAACACAGGCTGCAACCTCTGTGACCTCGGCTGCAGTAACTTCTTGCTTGACACATCTCCAAAGAGAAGGGAAACAAAAGCAAAAATGAACTGTTGGGACTTCGTCAAGATAAAATCTTCTGCACAGCAAAGGAAACGATCAATGAAACTAAAAGGCAGCCTACAGAACGGGAGGAGATATTTGCAAATGACATATCCGATAAAGGGTTAGTATCCGGGACATACAAAGAACTTATCAAACTCAATACTCAAAGAACAAATAACCCAGTAAAGAAATGGGCAGAAGACATGAATAGACATTTTTCCAAAAAAGACATCAAGATGGCGAACAGACATATGAAAAGATACTCAACATCACTTGAGAACTACAGATCAGGGAAATACATCGTCAGGGAAGTACAAATCAAACCATAATGAGATACCACCTCGCACCTGTCGGAATGGCTAAAATTAACAGCACAAGAAACAACAGGGTGTTGGCAAGGATGTGGAGAAAGCGTTGGTGGGAATGCAAGCCAGTGCAGTCACTCCAGAGAACAGTACAGAGGTTCCTTAAATGTTAAAAATAGGGTCACCTGGGTGGTGTAGTTGGTTAAGTGTCTGACTCTTGGTTTCGGCTCAGGTCATGTTCTCAGGGTCGTGAGATCAAGCCCTGCGTCAGGCTCCATGCTCAGTGCACAGTTTCCTTGAGATTCTCTTTTCCTTTTCCCTCTGTCCCTCCTGCTTGTGCTCTCTCTCTCTCAAATAAATTTTAAAATCTTTAAAAAATTTTAAAAATAGAACTACCCTACAATCCAGCAATTGCATTACTAGGTATTTACCCAAAGGATAGAAAAATAGTGATTCAAAGGGATACATGCACCCTGATGTTTATAGCAGCACTACCTACAATAGCCAAACTGTGGAGCAAGCCCAGATGTCCATCAACTGAGGAATGAATAAAGGATATGGTCTACAATGGAATATTACTCAGCCATGAAAAAGAATGAACTTTTGCCATTGACATGGATGGAGCTAGAGAGTATAATGCTAAATAAAATAAGTCAGAGAAAGAC
Source organism: Ailuropoda melanoleuca (assembly GCF_002007445.2). NCBI lineage: Eukaryota > Metazoa > Chordata > Mammalia > Carnivora > Ursidae > Ailuropoda > Ailuropoda melanoleuca. The sequence goes on along the minus strand of NC_048221.1, from coordinate 137,722,365 downwards.
AAATACCATATGATCTCACTCATATGTGGAATTTAAGAAAGAAAATAGATGTACAGAGGGGAAGGGGGAAAAGAAAGAAAGACAAAAAAGAGACTCTTAACAACCGAGAACAAACTGAGGGATGCTGGAGGGAGGTGGGGAGGGATGGGCTAGATGGGTGATGGAGGTTAAGAAGGACACTCATGATGAGCATAGGCGATGAATCACTGATTTCCACTCCAGAAACCAATCTTGCACTGTAAGTTAGCTACCTAAAATTTAAATTAAAAAAAAAGTAGACTCTAGTCGGTCGCCCATGTCCCACGTTTCAGTGCTGTCCCACGTTTCTGCATGGGAATGCCACTGCTTGCTAGAGAAAGACAGGAATAAGCCACACCACTCATTTTTCTCCTTTGCTTTTAGTTTTATGGACTAGGACCTATTAAGGAGTCAAATGGTTCTAGAAGGTCTATGTGAAAACGCAATGCGACTCCCCTGCCCCTCTCACCCACCTCGCCCTCCCCGAAGGAGCCACTCACACTTTTCGTCCTGATGATCTGGGGCTTCTATGTCTCCAGATAACATGCTTGCATGATCGCCCTTTAGTTTTTCGGTGTGGATGCTATCGACTGACTTCCCAATGGGAAGATGGAAATTTTCCATTCCTGCTCTTCCCAGACTCAAGAAACCTCCTTCCTCCCTGTTGAATTAGGATACAACTTTGGTTAGATCAAGTAAGTCTATGATATGAAGCCATGGGAACGCTTTCTACAGTTAAAAAATATAGTGAATTATGAATCCTTTTCCTGCTCTACAGACTTTGTTATCCCTGAAGTTAATCATCGTCTCGTTTCATGGTCTGATTTTCTGTGTATTTATCACTAATTCCATTCCAGGCTTGCACTTGTCTAAATGTCCTCCGAAGGCATTCAGAAGCATTGTCTTCCTGAAGTCCATTTCTCTGGCTCCTTCTTGCCTTCTGGACCTGTCAATCTGTGTTTGCTGTCACCTGGCATCTGTCTTTGCCTCATCTGGGGACCTGTCTCTGCTGCCCTTCTGTGTTGGGGCACAGAATATGTGTGTATATATATATATATATATATATATATATATATATACACTTTTTAAGTAGGCAGCACACCCAGCGTGGAGCCCAGCATGGGGCTTGAACTCACAACCCTGAGATCAAGACCTGAGTGTAGATCAAGAAGCAGGTGCTTAACCGATTGAGCCTCCCAGGTGCCCCCATGCCTAGCTTTTTGATTGTCACTTGTTTCCTGTCTCTGGAAGTTATAGGACCCTCTCTTGGTCCACGGTATTCTGAAATACCACAGTGATGAGCCCTGATGTGGTCTGAATGTATGGGAAGAGAAGAGATACACACCAGGGCTCATTCCTCTAGAGGTCTCCTCCAGAGGGCAAAGACGTAGTGTTTAGGCTTCGGGCAGGGCGTGGGGGCAGCTGTCTTGCCTTCAGAAGTCACACATTCCCTTAGTCCTGCTGTTCATGGCGAGCATGTCGATCCTCAGCTGGGCCTGGCCTTCTGCACCCCAAGAGCCACTTTTCGCCCCTTTCCAGGGTGTAAATCTCCAGTCTTCCGCTGGGATGGGAAAGGACAGGTGCCCATTAGGGGGAAATAGAAGGGACCGAGAGACCCAACTTCTTCTTTGGCTACTTTAAATGAATCCTCCTTAGTTCAGCCACCCCTTCGCCCAAAGTTCCAGAGGTCCCTGACACTTCGAGTTCCTTGAGAATTCTGACGCGTACCTCTGGTTGGTTCTCGCTTTTCTTCACTGTGAGTTTGAGATTTTCCTTTCTCAGGTCTGCTAAGTCCATTACTCTTCTTGCATTTGCTTTCCAGCTTCTAAAACATTGTTATGGTCTATTTTGAAGTGTTGTGTGTGTGTGTGTGTGTGTGTGTGTGTGTGTATACACACATGAAACTCTTTACTATAGTTCTTTTTTTTTTAAGATTTTATTTATTTATTTGACAGAGAGTGATAATCAGAGAGAGGGAACACAAGCAGGGGGAGTGGGAGAGGAAGAAGCAGGCTCCTAGCGGAGGAGCCTGTTGTGGGGCTTGATCCCAGAACGCCGGGATCACGCCCTAAGCCAAAGGCAGACGCTTAACAACTGAGCCACCCAGGCACCCCATCTTTACTATAGTTCTAGTAGGGTTTTGTAAGGGATTGAAACTAGATGTTCCATCTGCCGCAGTTCCTGGAAGACTGGTTTAAATATGAGCAAAGTCCAGAGGCCTCCGAGCATGGAGTTCACACCATGAATATACAGTGTTTTCCCTAAGGCAGAGCTGGTGAGAATTTTTCAGTCTGGGGAACAGTGTTTGGAGAGAATCTGAGAAGAAAACAAGTGAAGTGCTGTTGTAGGTCCTTGGGAAAACCCTGGCAGGGTACAGATGGGAGTGGCAGAGAGCCCCAGGTAGGCTGGGGACACTTGTGGGGTTCTCCAGGGAGCCCCTGCCCAGGGAGCCCAATGCTAGAAAACCAAGCAGAGAGAACTCAGCCTCAGGCTGAGGCCAACAGGACAAGGCCTCCCTGGGAAAATAGATAACCCTCAGAAAGAGGGGTGCGGGGACCCCAGAATCACAGAGTCATGAAGTTGTCAGACCAGGAGGACCTTAAAAAACATCTCCTTCAATGTCGGCATGTTAAGGGAGGGGATGCTGGGGCTTAAAGAGATAAAGGGGCTCATCGCAGGCCCATCAGTGAAAGACAGTGTTCCTTCCGTGATGCCTGGAAAGATGGAGAATGATGGTTTACTCGGCCTGGGAGTCCTGCCCTTGACCTAACCCACACCCTCTGTCCTGATCTGCTTGTCTCCAAGGCTTTTGGATGAAGCTCGTGTTTTCCACCGATTGCTCTGAGCTGACTTCAGGGCAGTCATGTGACCATGCTAGGGGCTGCTGGAAGCGGACATTGAGGCTGGGGGAGGAGCTCACCGGCCAGAGGAGAAGGGACAATCCCGGCAGAAAGGGTACAAAGATGTGCAGAGCTGTGTTCAGGGACGCCAGGGACGTGCTAGATGAGAGGATAAATCCACGCAGAACCAAGCCGACAGAGGGCATTCCCTGGGGGGCTCCCTGGGGAACCCCACAAGATGGGGCCTGAGGGGCTCCGAGGACACAGGCTTCTGGTGGTAGCTGGGCAGACTCAGGTCTCAGACTTCAGTCCTCCTGGCCGTCCTGGCGTGGCAGCCACTGGCTGGTATTTGTGGAACAGTCGCTGCTATGTTGCCAGGGAAACGAGGCATCCCGTCACCACCACTCCCACCCCTGGGCTGCTGACACCCGCCACACCTGGCTCAGAGGCTTTGGTCGGCCCTTTCTGTCAGAATCACGTGCACGCCGGTTTTTCTGTCCTGAGTGGGGTGTGAGGCATCACCTCTGGTTCCTGAGGGCCACCCACCCATGTCTCTTGGCACTGAGCTCTGGGCAACCCGTTCCAGGGAAGATTCGGATGGTTGATGGCTAACGCTCAGGTGTCAGGGTCCCCGAGCTCCCCTTCCTGGCCCCTGTCAGGACTGGCGCCATCTCCCACTGGGGACACAGACCACACACTGCCTGCCTGGGGTGGGAGGACCAGGTGGGAAGTATAAATAACGGTTGACACCCAGAGCTGGGTGCCCCCCCCAGTCTCCCCACCCCCACTGGGCTCAGCGTACTGGACTTTCTGGGGCAGCCACAGCTGCCCACAGTCAAGGCCAGGGCTGTGGAAGGGGCCAGGCCTGGGAGCCCAGAGACCTGGGTCTGAGTCCTGACCCATTGCCAACTGTCTATGTGGCCTCAGGCACGTGAAGAGGCTCTTCCGGTGTTATCCCCACCACCTGCTATGTCCTGGGCTCCAGGAGCAAGTGAAGATCGGCCACCTCTTCCTGGTACACCAAGCAGCAGGTTCGTGCAGAGGGATGTGGACAATGTCGGGAAGGGGAGGGGCACCCAGTGCTCAGGACAAATCCCCCACTGGTCTCCCCTTTCCTGGGTAGTGAATCCCAAATCCTGTCACCTTTCCACCCAGTTATTCAGTAGCTGCTCACTGAGTCTGTGCCCAGTGGCCAGGGGACAGATGGGACTGCGTAGGGGACACAGGAGGAAACAGCCACTATGCTGTGGGAAGCAGACTGGGACAGAGGGACGCGCAGCCACCGACTGAATACAGGACAAAAAGGATGGCAGAGAGGAGGACATTTGAGCTGGGCCTGGACAAACGAGTAGCTCACCAGGTGGATAAGAAGCAGAGGAGAGAACAGAGTGACCAAAGCCAGAAAAGCGAGGGGTGATGTGTGGAGGACGGGCGGGTGAGTGCGCCAGGCTCCAGCCCCGGGGTGCACACGGATGGGCAGCCAAGCCGCAGGCAGAGGCCTCGAGGGCTGTGCTGGGCGCTGTCCCGGGGGCCCACCGGGGTCACCCAGGCGCTCCGGCAGCAGGGGACCAGGATGAGGCTTGCTGTCTGTGACTTCAAGTGGGATTGTGCCTCTCCTCCCAGGGACTCTGAGTTCTGCTTCACTTCTTGCCGTCTTCCCGATGCCTGACCCCGTGCCCGACCGGCAGAAATACGAACGAGAGCCGCCAGCCCATACGGAGCACTTAGTCTGTGTCAGGCCTTCCTCTCAGAGCCTCCGTTGTGTGGATTCACTTCATCCACACAAAACGGAAAACGGGGTGGAATTCCTTAAGGATTCCCATTTTGCAGATGGCAGGCGGAGGCACTCCCTATGCACAGCTGCCCCGGGGGCCAGCCTGCCAGGTGGCCGGGGGAGGCTCCGTTGTCCTCTGCACGGGCTCCAGCTGGACGAGCCTGAGGCTGGGGGGAGGCCGCAGGCGGGGGCCGGCCAGGAGGGGAGACGCGGGGGGCCGTGGCAGGGGCTCACGGCGCGACCCCCACGACGGCTGCCGAGGACGGGCCGTGTCATCAGTGTCTGTCTTTGTAGGGATTTTTCCAGGCGGTAATTTTTTCTAGTTAACATTTCCTTGACTTGCTTGTAGATTGACTACATCAAACCTCTCCCGCTTTCAAAACTGAGTCCTCATTCATTCATAGAACATTTTCCAAGCACCTGCTTTGTGCCAGGCGCTGTGCGAGCTGTGGGGACGCCCAGAGGAAACGTGATTCCTCCTCTTGCTGAGCTCACAGTTTTGTGGGGGTGTTAAGCACCCTCACACATGGAGGGACACCCTCTGGCTGTAGGCCCCGGGCTGGACTCTGACTCCGCCACTCACTGGGCAAGCGTCAGTTCCCCAACCTCCCTGCCCCCGGCCTCCTCAGCCGTGAAATGGGTTAAAAAAGAATCCTGCATTGGAAGATCCCTGAGGACTAAGGGTGCTCACACACACTCTGTCTGTGCCCCCTTGCTGCTCACTGAATAGTAGTGTCTCCCCTTTTCCTGTTTCCCTGCCTGAGCAGAAGCAAACTTTTCTGGAAGATCGGACACCCTGGAGCATCTCGCCCTCATGGTGGATGCGTAGGGGGACAGTGAGCCTCACACCGCCCGGGGCACGGAACACAGTCAGGGGTAGGCAGGCCAGCGGGACCTGGCTGTGCTGTTCCCAGAACCTCCCAAGGCAGCCTTGGCCCTGGCTGTCCTTTAGCGGGTGGGCTGCGTCCTGTGAGGACACGTCTCCTTTAGGGAGGGCGTTGGAGGCGAGCTGTAGGAACACAACAGTGCCCTTCTTTCTTGGCAGGAAAGGCCTTGTGTGAGAGCTCGGTGCCTATCACAGTCCCCCCTTCCTCGGGCTGGTGGGTCCCCTGAGTCTTCCCTTGGCCTCGGGGGGGTATCTTTTTTTCTCCTGAGATCTCCCTTTCTCTCTGGTCCCTTGTTTGGAGCCCCGTGCGGGGCCAGGGGTGTCTTGGGGGGAAGCTTTCTCTGCCTGCAACCAGCCCCACGTTGCAGGGCTTTTCTGGGAGACTGAAGCCTTGCTTTCCACCCACGGGACAGCCCTGCTTGGGCGGCTTGCCCAGCCAACTCCCCTTAAGCCCTCCATGCGGGTCCCTCAGGGCTTGGCCATCCTTCCGTCTGTTGGTCCTTCCATCACTGGGCCCTGCTGTGAGTCTACAAAGAGGAACAGGCCCAATCTCTGCCTTCAAGGAGCTGGGTTAAGTGGGTGTGGCCTCTTCATCCTTCGTGTGCCAGGGAACACCGAGAACAGGACCCTTGGGTCCTCCCCTCTGGTTCCAGTGTTAGTGTCCATGAAACTGAGACCTCAAGGATTTCACCAGTGCCCAGGTTACTCAGAACCCCCAGAAGGCCTTCCACCCCAGGACTGAAGACAGGGCAGGGCACTGCACTCACTTGGCTTAGCTGCCTGCCATGTCCATTTTACAGAGGTACCCTGAAGTTAAGCGTCACAGGGATGTTTATGGGTCCCAAAGCATTTCTAATGGAATGGGAAGATGATTACGATGCCATGTTCAAGGGTAAAAATGAGATATTAAGTTGTGTGACCAGCATGACCCATATAAAGAAAGACCACCTAGGAAAAACTCAAGGGGAGTAGGCTAATATGCTAATAGCGGCTTCATTCGGTGTTAGAATTCAGGGTGGGTTTACCCCTGCCTTTCCTTCATTTTTCTAGACTAAACAAGAGGTTTTCAACATTTCTCCTACTTTGTCTAGTTTTCCAGTTTTCTGAGCGCTCCCCACACTGACATATACACTATTCATTTCCCACCTCTGTTTTGACAAAGTAGAGAGGGTAAAGCACCAATATTCCCATTTTCAAAGGCAGAGACTGAGGCTCCATGAAGTTAAGTGACTTGTCACACAGAGGGGGAGCTGTGACAACAACAGGGGTCCTTTGACTCTCAGCTCCTTGCCATTAAGTGATTTCGCAGCTTCTCAGATCCTGATGGACACAGCGTCCAAAGTCACTTGGTGTTCAAGCTGAATTTGGAGATTGTGTTTCCAAAAGCAGATAAGCCATGGTGGGTCCAGGCTTGTGAGGCCTAAAGTGTATACAATTTGGAGGCCCTTTGTGAAAAAAAGAACAAAATATGAATACAAAATTGGGCGTGAAAGTAATATTTAGAATTACAAAATTTTAAAAGCTGACAAATATCACAACATCCAGAAAAATAACATATTTCTATTAATTCCTTGCCTGACACATTTCCGTAATACTTATGCTGTAACATTTTTAAGTCGTGTGTTCTCTGAATGCCTCTTCATAGGACAATGGTTTTGTATTATTTTCTACGGAGACGATGATCCATAATTGGTTTGCATTAAGCATGTGACTTCACGCAAAGTTATACTCGCTATTTACAGAACCACCGCAGTCTGTGCTCTACAAAGGCAGAAATCTGGATAAATTTTATTTTGTGCAATTTCCACCGAAAGAGAAAAACAAACAAACTATGGCATGTTTATACTTGCTAAGGCTGCATTACGGACTCTGCTCTCCGTGGTGGGGAATTTCTGTTTTAACTAGGTGCCAATGAGAACAGAATTTCCCATTCAGGCTTCTTACACGTGAGATTGTTGGAGGGCCTCTCTTCCTACTCTGCATATTTCCAATATTGTTTTGCTTCCATCGCCACCCACTTCCGGTGCCCAATACTCTTGTGACCATCAGGATACGACCTCTTGTCCTGCTCTTCCATGTTGCGAGCTGGGTGAGTTTGTACAATGGGTTGTTATTCCCAAGCCTCATGGTCAACAGTGACTAAACTTTGTAAGGAAGCAGCTATGAATCCTGTAAAGGTGTCCTGCTGAATCCCAGCTAAAAGTGTCCCCCACTCCACTTCCTCTTAGCTGGATCCCACGTGGCCATTCTAATGCGACCCGACACGGGGCCTGCCATAACAAAATACCACGAGCTGTGTGGCTTCAAATAACAGACACTTCTTTCCTCGAGGTTTGGGAGGCTAGAGGTCTGAAATCAGCATGTCAGCAGGGCCATGCTCCCTCTCTGAACGCTCGGGGGGAGGGTTCTTTGCTTCTTCTAACCTCTGGTGTTCCTCGGCTTGTAGACCCATCACTACAATCTCTGCTTCCGTCCTAGTGTTCTCTCCTGTGTCTCTGTGTCTCTCCTCTCCTCTTCTTAGGAGGACAACAGTCATCCTGGATTAAGGGTCTGCCTGCTCCAATACGACCTCATCTTACCTTAGCTAGTTACATCTGCAAAGACCCTATTTCCACATAAGGTCATATTCTGAAGTTCTAGGAAGAACATGAAATCTGGGGGGAGAAGGGGACACTGGGGTGCTGAATTTTATGTGTCAACTTCACAGAGCTAAGGGATGCCCAGCTGTCTCGTAAAACATTATTTCTGGCTATGTCTACGGGGGTGTTTCTGGAAAATATGAGCATTTGAATCAACAGACTGAGTGAAGAAGATGCTGTCTCCCATCCGTTGAGAGTTTGAACCGAACAAAAATGCAGAGGAAGCGTGCACTCGCTCTCTGCTCACGCCGGGACGCCCATCTTTGCCTGCTCTTGGATATCGGTGCTCCCAGTTCACTGGCTTTTAGACTCAGATCCGGACTTACACTATCAACTCCCCTGTTCTCAGGCCTTGGCCACAGATTGAGTGACACTGCCAGCTTTCTGGGGTTTCCAGCTTGCAGACGACAGTTTGTGAGACTTCTCAGCCTCCCTAACTGCATGAGGAAATTCCTATAATACATCCCCTCTTCTAATATATCCACAGATACCCTCTATATCTTGACTAACCAGACACTCTTCCACCCAGTACACAGGGTCAGCGGAGTGGAAAGGGACAGTGGCCTGAGCCCATGAGGTTCAACCAGATTCCTTTTGCAGATTTTACAAGCACCCTTGACCTTGTGAACACATTGCTTGCCAGTGCCAGGGCCTTAGCAACACCTGTGTGGGGAGGTGGGGGGGCGGGCTCTGAAGCAAGGGCTTCCTTCAGGTACAGGAGAGGGGAAACTAGGGTGGGGGAAGATGAGGAGCTGTCTTCAGGAGCTGATGGGATTTGGGGTGGTGGGGGCCCAGGGGCTTGCTCAGGGGAGGAGGCCAGGAAGAGTGTGCAGGGCTGAGGACGGTGGCTGTCTGGTTCTCTCTGGGGGGAGGAGGTCCTCATGACTCACGAGATTGTGAATCAGAGTCCCAGGGATGATGGGATGATGGGAGGCCCACTTTCCCTTGTCTGCCAGCCTACTCCCCTGGGACTTCAGAAAACCAAGCTCCTTCCCCCTTGACTTTTTCCACACTCTTCACCTAATGACAAGTACGGCAATAAAAATAACTCTCTATTGAGCTATTCATTCAGTAAATATGTATTGAGCGCCTGCTAGGTGCCGGGAATGTTTCTAGGTTCTTGAGGTATGTCAGAGAGCCAGAGAGGAACAGATCGTGACTGTTGCAGACCTAATACTCCAGGGGGAAGAGAGTGAAGCCTGAATGAGGTACTCGTACGTCAGATGGTGAGCGGTGCAAGGGGAAAAGGAAAATCGGAGTGAGAAACTGGGGGTGAGGAGTGTGTGGGGGCACGGTTTCATTTAAGGAGGGGTGTTAGACAAGTCCTCACGGAGAAATGGCATTTGCTCAAAGACCAAAGGCGGGAGAGAACTGAGTGCTCCGGCTGAAGGGCAGGCGGAGGCCGCCAGCAACTGTCCCCGAGGAACAGGTCGGGGGATGGGGGGGCAGCGACACAGTACGTTTGGAGTCACAGTTGCGGGGGCTGAGCAGGGGGTGATGTGACCTGACGTCTGTGTTACAGGCTCACTCTGGCCCATGTGTGCGGACTGGTCCAGGCAGGTAGAGGGCAGAAGCAAGGAGACCAGGTAGGAGTATAATCCAGGCGAGAGCTGAGGGCGGCAGGGAGGTGGGCTTGAGTTCTAGAGAGCCCTCGACGGTGCGGCCGACAGGGTGTGCGGACGAGAGCGAGGGAGACAAGCTGGCGAGGCGCTAGACGCTTAGTGGACATTCCTTTATGGTCCTGCCAACCCGTCTGACAGGTGAGACAGACTCACGGCAGTGTGGTTGCTTGTACGGGCCCGATTCCGAAGCCAAGTGCGTCCCCGAAGCCCCTCGAGCTTGTGCGTCCTAGGCAGGTAGGAAATTAAAGACTGTCCCTAAGACACGTGCACCACACAGACACACACACACACACGCAACACACACACCTCTCACACCACACATAACACAGCCATACCTCAAACCTCACACACCACGCAGCACATACCGTGCACACACACACACACCACACAAGTTCACCAAGTGTGATTATCCGGCGGGTGAACTCAGCACTGGATCTCACAGGCCGAGCCCTCTAATTCAGCCTCCAGAAGCCATGGCTTTGGATCCAGATAAACCCGGTTCAACTCCTGGCTCTGCCTCTTTCTGCTCGCACGACGTGGGGCAAGTAATCAAATCTTGCTGGGTTTTAGTTTCCTCCTGTGGAAAAGGGCCTGGCAACAGCCCTTTCGGGGCTGTGGCGAGGATTAGCGATAATCTTCGAGAGTCGGAGGCTGTCCCTGGGCCAGCTTACATCAGTTTCCTTGCTTGGGCCCTGACGACACCACTGTGGGGCGGGGTGGGGGGGGTGGGGGGCTCTTTGGAAAGTGCTCTGAGAGCCTGGGGCAGACGGCGAGCGATGAGGCTACAAATCTGTCCTTAGGCCCTGCACGAGCTTTGTCTCCCCAGCATACAAAGGCTTGCTCCCTGCCGCAGAGGGCCGCTGGTCATCACCCTGTGGCCGCAGCACCGACCCACGCCTCCAGCCTCCCTGATGTGACAGCCCCTCAGAATGGCCGAGAGGCCAGAGCAACCCTTTCCCTTGGATTTTGCTGTGATTTATCACCCCCTGGAGAGGACGGGTTCTGCTGGGAAAGGAGATTAATTGGAGAGGCAGATCTTTAGAAGGCCAATCGTTTCATAGACAAACATTCCAGCTGAAAAGCAGTTGTCAACAACAGTGGGAGCATTCGTTCTCCCCTCAGCTGCACAGCCTCTGTGTCAGCTAACCAGACTGGCCCCGGGGGTCTCCAGAAATCTCTGCTGACCCTTCAGGCGGGGTTTCCCGGGAATATAGCAGGGCTGCTCCTGAGCGGCTGCCTCCAATTATATGACAGTTCAGTGGAGAATGTCAGAGGCTGGCAGACACACACACACACACACACACACATGCACACGCATGCACCGAAGACGCAGAATATGCGTTTCTGGAAAGCCTGACTACGTGCTTATTTTCATGCAGGTGCGTGCCCTATGGTAGAAAGAGCATTGGACTTAATATAAGAATATCTCATTTCAGATTTAGTCTCTGCCAGGGCAAGTTTACAAGACAGTAGACTCTCAGAGCCTCAGTGTTTGCGTTGATCTAGTGGGGAGGGGAGGGTTGTGTTGAATGGACAAGATCACGTAGGTGAGAACTTGGCCCAGAGTGGCAGGAAGCAAATTACTGGCATGTTGGTCCCTCCTTTGAGAAATTGATTAGCTGTTAATATTTTGGTTTGGGAATATTTTTTTGAAAATGTTGGTCCAAATGTGTTCTTCATGCATCTACACATGGATACGTTCAGGAAACATTTCTCCATCACCTGCTCCAGGATCGGGCCTAACCTGGCGGCGGGGAACCAGGAAAGGCACTCTTACCTTCAGGGGGCTTGGGGTTTGGTAGGGGAGCGAGATGAGGAAAGTGCCTCCAGCCCAGCCCATCCTGCTTGTTGGTACAACAGTCCTGAAATGCAAATCTGCCTCCACCACTCTCCTTTGTAGTTCCAGTGGCCCCCCAGTGCCTCACCACGAAGCCCTTGCTGACCTCAGGCCCTTGGTGGTCCGGCTCGGTGGGTCCCTGCAGGTCACAGCCCACCTCTGCTTCCTCCGGGCCCCACACCCTCGGGCAGAGCCAGGCCTCTGGGACACACCCTCTGTGTTTTCACACCCTGCTGGCTCTGTCTGTACCGTCCCCCAGCGATCTGACCATCCCCCTAGGACTCTTCTTCCCCTGTAGGTCCCTGTCCCTTAGACCCATCATCACAGGGCACTGCTGTCTGTGTTTGTTGCTGCCCCTTGTCTTGCCGAAGGGCCCCTCCAGGACAGGGCTATATTTTGCTCACCCTGATTCCCTGAGGCAAAGTCCAAAGGGACAAGGGGAAATGCTTCCTAAATATTGAATATTTAAGAAACAGTCTTCTTATTTTAAAAGTCCCTTATTAGTCAGCAGTTTTGGAAAGAGAAACAAGCTGGCAGAAACGTGTGACCCTCCTACCCAGCTTGAGGCAGGAGTCAGCCCCTGAGAGGCCAGGCTGCTGCTCAGGACCAGGGAGTCATGGAACCACGGGGCCACGGGGCTACTGAGCACACGGAGTCCTGGAGTCACAGGGACATGGCCACCAGGCTGCACAGAGGTCCTGCTCCCGGCTCCCCCTGCCACCTCTTCCCTGCCCCACGGCTCCCATTTCCAGGTCTGCTCTGGGCCTCTTCTGCATGGGCCCTCTATGGCCCACCCTCTCCATCATTTCAGAAAGGAGGGGTCTGTGTCTTTGGAAGCACTTACCCACATTCCCAGCGGCCTGCGGGGAGCCTGTGCAGCAGCGTTTAGTGTTGCCTGAAACTTCCTGAAGCACAGCTCTGCTCACGTCTGCCCACCTCCCGGAAGCCTGGAATAAACAATTACAACGACATCATCACTGACAACCACAAAAGTGGGAGCCTCTCATGTGCTGGGCACAGGGATAAGCTGCTCACAGACACGATCTCTCGTCCTCACGTCCACCCTGAGTGAGAGTTCGTATCCCCATTTTATAGTTGGGGAAACGGGGATTTACGGGTTCAGCAGCTTGCCCAGAGTTATGTACTCTAGGGGCCACGCACGTGCACCTCTCAGCTCTCCGGTGTAGGGGGCTTCGTGCCTGCAGCCCAGCTGCTGCCCTGACATCTGCGTCCAGGGCTGCTCCCACCAGCAGCTGAGCAGGGATGGAGCGCCCTGGGAGAGGCAGGTTTCCTCTGCTGGGTGCCTCTGGCTCCGAATCCCCAACACCCTGCTGGACTCCACCAGAACGCCCCAGAGATGCTTCCTCTCCCCCCGCCGGCACCTCCCTCCCCTCCCTCTCTCCTTTCCCGTACTCAGACCTGCCTCATGGTCTGGCAGCTCTCCCAGCTTCTGCTAATCCCGCTCCATTTTTCCTACCAGCATTGCCCTGAGAAATCTCTAGCATGGCTAGTCTTGCATGGTGTCTGCTGTTTGGAGGACTGGAATGAATGCACACAGCTAAAAAATGCCTGCTGGTTGAACCCGAGCCTCAGTGCTAGCCTTCCATGCTAACTAGCTGGCGTGGTAGCTTCATGCCAGGACCTGGCCTCCAGGATCTGAATGCCAGGGATCTGAGGGACGTCTGCACTGTGTCCTTAAGGGGAAGTCCATCACTGATCCTGTGAAGCAGGTGACACCTTAGGGAGAGCAGAGCAGTACGACGGAAAGAGCCTGGACCCCTGACTGCAGCTGAGCAGCACTGCTGGGACTTCCACGTGGGAGGGAAAGACCTGCTTTCTGTTTATTTTTTTATTTTTATTTTTTTATTAATAATATTTTTNATTTTTTATTATATTATGTTAGTCACCATACAGTACATCCCTGGTTTTTGATGTAAAGTTCGATGATTCATTAGTTGCGTATAACACCCAGTGCACCATGCAATACGTGCCCTCCTTACTACCCATCACCAGCCTATCCCATTCCCCCACACCCCTCCCCTCTGAAGCCCTCAGTTTGTTTCTCAGAGTCCATAGTCTCTAATGCTTCATTCCCCCTCCTGATTACCCCCCTTTCTTTATCCCTTTCTTCCCCTACCAATGTTCCTAGTTCTTATGTTCCATAGATGAGAGAAACCTACGGCCACACCACCCTGAATGCGCCGGATCTCATCTGATCTCGGAAGANGATCTTGGAAGACCTGCTTTCTGTTTAAATCACTGCCACTTTGAGCCCTGCTACTCTTACACAGCGGAACTCAATTTCCTAGCCAATTCAGATTCAAATTAGGCTCAGTTGGCAAAACTCCGCATTTTAAAGGGCCTGAAAAGCCACATCATTGTGAAGGCATCCCAGCATGGAGGGAGGTAAGGGAAGAAGGGAATGGACAAGCAGGGAGCTTAATGGTCAAGGGAGCCAAGGTGAATGGGCTTTGTGCGGTGCCCTTGGTACACAGTAGCTGTTACTATTACTGTTACTGTTGTTGTTATTGAGGTCATTTTGGCCGGGGCATAATAGCACGAGCGTGAATGCGGAGCACTGTCTGCTGTGGTCTGAGAGCCAGGTGAGAGCCTGAACTGTAGCAGAAAAGTGCGTTATATGACTTGTGCAGCAATAATAAGAGAGCAGGAAATATTCAACCCCAAAGCAGAGGCGATGCTTTTCCAACCCCTGGGGGAAGCTGTCCAGCTTGTGCTGTGAGCATCTTCTGCCCATGAGCTTGAAGGCCCCGGGAAATGGAAATCTGTGGCATGGTTGGGTGGCTTGGGCTGGGCATCACCACCCCCGCAGCGCCCCTGGAGCACTGAGGGAGGATTCTTCATGGATGCCAGTCCCATGCAAGGATTCTGGGAGTTGGCTCTTCCTCACCCTTCTGCTGGGTGTGCCCAGAGTTGGGGGTTCAGGTATATCTGACCTGCCAACCCTGCTCAAGGCTGGGAGGACAGGGTAAAACCAGCTTCCCAGCCCAGCTCCCAGGGCTCATTCATGTCCTGGGCACCCCACTTTCACACTCAAGTCTCATGGACTTCTCGCTGTCATCCCGAGCCCTGCCTCTGTGGCTGTGCTGTTCCAGCCTTTCCCTCCGCCTCCCTCTGGCCCGCTCCTCCTAGCTTTGCAATGCCTGGGTCCAACATCACCTCCATGAAACTGAGCCACCCCCCTTCTGCCTCCTCTGTGCTTCCCTCGGAATCCCTCCTGGGGTCCTGCTCACAAGGGTCTTTCCCTGGACAGTAAGGCTTCCCAAGAGCAGGAATCTCACCGTCTTCTTGGCCTCGGTCCCCAGCAGCCTGCAAAATGCTCGGCACAGGGAAGGGTCAAGAGCGTCTTGATGAATGAACTTGTCAACAAACCCACAGTGACTCAAGTGCAGGGACGTGGTGAAGAGGTGAGCACTGTCTCCGTGGAGAGGGGCTGTGGGGATGAGTATTGATCCTGCTGCGACCACACCCGAGCCTGATGCAGAGACACATCATCGATCCCTTAACCCATGTGCGTCTTTTTTTGCTAATGCTCCAGGAACATGCAGATGGGGAAACCGAGACGCAGAGCTAAAGAACTAAATCACCTGGGTTCTCACGGCAGAGTTTCTGACTTCCTGCCCTGCACATGGGCCACGAGCTACTGTGGGCTTGTGGAGAATATTCTGGAGTTGGGAGTCTGAATATCTGGGTCTGAGTGTGGTTTCTACCCCTTTGGCAACTTTGTGTGATATTTCTCTCCCTGGAGCCTCGGTACTCACATCAAATGGGGATACATAGTTCCTTCCAAGTTACTTCACTAATACGATCTGTCAAGAAAGAATATATATGGGGGTGCCCCTGGGTGACACCGTCGCTTAAGGGTCCAACTCTTGGTTTCGGCTCAGGTCATGATCTCAGGGTCATGAGATCAAGCCCTGCATCAGGCTCTGCATTCACTATGGAGTCTGCTTGAGATTCTCTCTCTCTCCCCTTCTGCCCCTCCCCCATGCACATGATCTCTCTCTCTCTATACATATGAAAAGCTTTCAGAAGTCATTAAGACTTCTTTCATATGCAGATTTTATTTTATATTTTTATCTGAGGGCTGCAAATTAGATGAAAGACCAGGAAACCTAAAGTGTGCAACCAGTAAAGTTATGATTTAAAAAGAAAAACCAGTTGGGGAAAAGCTTACAGGTGAGACAAACACCACGGTATGATTACATCTAATAACCAGCATGTGTGGTAGAGTGAGTTTTGTCTCATTTTGTATTTGCCTTTTAAAGTCTGTTTAAATAATAATAATAATAACAACAACAAAGTAAAATAAAATCTATTTAATCTGACCTGGTGAGCGGAAGACAGCCCCCCCCCATTCTAGTGGGGTGGGTGCAAGTGTGTTACACGGTTCATCTCTAGGTGGTGAGATTATGGGTGATTTTTATGGGTTTTTTTCCTTATCTTTATTTTTGTACTTTATCTGCATGGATATGGAAATTATATAAAATAAGTAAAAGTTCGTGAATGCTCTCATTGGTGGAGTGCCCCCCACTTTGATCCTCGTGGAAGCAATGGAGAGGTCAGGTGATTACAGCGTCCATGGCTGGGCGGTGCTCTCAGCCTCCTCACTCCCAAAGCCAGTGCTGTTTGCGCTCACTGTGTGCTCCTGACTGGCTGGCCGGAGCGGCGTGCATTTGTAGCTTCTAGATGCTTCTCTGTCCAGCATGGAGCAAACGTGAAGGAGGGGCCTTTGGCACGGCTCTGGGATTCCATTTAAACCAGGCTCATCAGGGCGCCTGGGAGGCTCAGTCGTTAAACGTCTGCTTTCAGCTCAGGTTGTAGGGATCCCAGAGCCCTGGGATCGAGCCCTGCATCGGGCTCCCTGCTCAGCGGGAAGCCTTCTTCTCCCTCTCCCTCTCCCACTCCCCCTGCTTGTGTTCCCTCTCTCACTGCCTCTCTCTCTGTCAAATAAATAAAATAAAATCTTTAAACCAGGCTCATCAGAACCCATGAGACACGGTCCTGCAGGAGCTCCGCGTGTCCTGGAGGCCTGAAGCAGCCCACCCTCCAGCAATTCAGAGCCACCCCGGGCCTTGGAAGCTGTGTTTGGTACATGCGACTCTTCAGGGCCCTAGATCCCCTGCAGGGCTGAGCTCTGGGTGGGGACCTTTGGTCTGCCCTGCCCGAGGGTATCACCAGCTGGGAGACCACCCGAGGACAACCCCATCTGTCTCATCGAGTCCCAGTTTCTCCAGCTTCAAAATGGGGACGTGTTTTCTACCCTGTGGAGGCTTTGAATGCCACACTAAGGAGCTCCAGTTTATTCCAATGGAGGAGATTTTGCCAAGCAGAATCCCAAGGGATTCATTCCACCCACCAGGTTCACTGGGGCCTCAGCTGCAGCGGGCAAAGCAGAGCTTGAAGGATTTCTACCGTAGAGAGCACGCTGCCCGCTCAGCAGAGGGGCAGAGCGGGAGACACATGGCATCTGACTCTTCTCTGGTCCTGGATCAGCGCTGTGATGACCTCAGGGTTGGGAGTCATCTCGGCTTCCCCCACACAAGGGTCTTCTCCACTTAGGAATCCAGGGAAGAAGGGGTAAGGCCTGCACCTGTATGGTTACCAGAAGCCTCGCTGAGCCCTGAGGATTTGGGAGGGGGCAAATTCTCTCTGGAAAAGTTCTTTTCCTGATGTTTTTGGAGAATAAGAGCCACTTCAGAAAGACAAGAGACTTCCCCATTAAACCCTCCGTGGGCTCCCGAGTGTTTTCTCTCTTACATGATCTCACTGCCATGAGAATTCTGATACATTTTTTTTAAAGATTTTATTTATTTACGTGACAGAGACAGAGATAGAGACAGCCAGCGAGAGAGGGAACACAAGCAGGGGGAGTGGGAGAGGAAGAAGCAGGCTCATAGCGGAGGAGCCTGATATGGGGCTCGATCCCAGAACGCCAGGATCACGCGCTGAGCTGAAGGCAGACGCTTAACCGCCCTGCCACCCAGGCGCCCCTGATACATTTTTTTTTTAATCAACGAGGTAGGGAAGATGAGCTTATTGCATTCTGTGTGTCTAACACCCGGAGGCTTGGAGAGGTTGAGGACCTGCCCCCGGTCACAGCTTGCTCATGGTGGAACAGCACTCCGGTTCTGTCTTCAGGCCACAGGACTTTCCACAGGCTGCTCATGCCCGCGATGATATTTTTAAGCAAGGGCTTTAAGCCTTGGGTGAAAAGCCATCTTTTCCACTTACTGGCTGTGGGAGCTGGAGCATTTATTATTCATAGGGTAGCCAGATAAAATGTAGGATATCTAGTTAAATCTGAGTTTCAGATAAACAACAGTTTTTTTTGTTTTTTTTTTTTAAAGATTCTATCCACTTATTTGAAAGAGAGAGAGAGTGCGCATGCACGTGAGAGAGCACAAATGGGGGGCGGGGTGCAGCAGAGGGAGAGGGAGAAGCAGACTCTCCAATGAGCGGGGAGCCCGACATGGGGCTCGATCCCAGGACCCTGAGATCATGACCTGAGCTGAAAGCAGATGCTCAACTGACTGAGCTGCCCAGGTGCCCCAACAACAAATAGTTTTTTAGTACTGGTAGGCCCCATGCAATGTTTGCTGAGTCTGACACCAGAATTGGATGCTTGGGTCTCCCCACTGTCAAAACCCTACCCCTCACGGTAATGGGATGGGGAGGTGCGGCCTTTGGGACAGGTCGTGAAGGCGGAGCCCTAATGAGTGATATGATGGCTCTTATACCAGAGACCAACAGTCCATGAACCAAGACGTGGGTTCTCACCAGACATCAGATCTGCTGGGGACCTGATCTTGGACTTCCAGCCTCCAAAACCATAAGAAATACATTTCTGCTGCTTACAAGCTGTCCTGTCTCTGGCATTTTGCTGTAGCAGCCAGAACAGACTAAGACACCTGGCAACTGTCATTCTTCTTCTAATTAAAAAAGGTAAAAGGCAAAGATGGAGCTGTTGTGAAGAGGGCTGGTGATAACGCATTAAAGAATCTGCCATAAAATAGCATTCAGTGAATGTTTAAAAATGGAAGTGCAAACTTCTGTAGGAGGCCATATAAACTACGCCTGGCCTTCTTCTCCCCCCTCACCTGCGAACACTTCCTACCCAGGGGTGGGTAAACTTCTCCTTAAAAGGCCAGAAAAGTAAGTGTTTTAGGCTTTACAGGGCATCCATAGTCTCTATCCCAGTTACCCAGCTCTGTCACTGAAGCTCAAAAGCAACCGGAGGCAAAACGTAATAAATGGTTCCGGCCTCTTCTAATAATACTCTATTTGCAAAAACAGGCCAGGCCGAGATTTGGCCAGGGGAGTTTGTCGGCGCCCGCCTTTCCGGTGGTAACCGGGTACCTCTCAAGTGATCTGATGCCTTCAGATCTCCAGCTTCTGTCTGTTTGCTCGTCACTCACTGATTGCCAAGCACAGGCGTTTTGTTCTTGTCAGAAACCCGCACACCTAGCTGTGGAGACCGACAGGCCTGGGTATCACTCCCCGGGGGAGCTTGCAGCCCCCTTGCCGGCCCACCCCAAAGTGCATGAACAAGGCCCCCTGTTACCCAAGAGCTGTCCTTCCCACTGCCACAGACGGGAGGTCAGCCACCCCTGCCACTGCGGGGGCTATAATTACCCGCCTCGCCATCAAGCCATTGCCATGGCAACCTCTGCAGCCACGTCCTCCTCTAGCTCAGAGCTGAGCGCTGTGCCCGATTGAAAATGAAGTCCCTGGGGGAGAAAACCACCAATTTCCCCGACCTTTAGAGCAGTCATTGGGGGCCCAGGACACTATGGCAGGAGTGGAAAGAAATAATACAAGGCCAACAATCATCACCATAAAAACAACATCAGAATCATCTGTGGTGTTCAGACAGGACTCCACATCCATGATCGCAGTGTATACTCGCCCTCTCCAGCATTTCCTCTAGCCATTCATTCATTCAGCACCTGCTCTGCGTCGAGAACTGTTCTAGGGCCTAGGCTTTCAGTGATGAAGCAGGCAGACGCCGTCTTCAAGGACTTTCTAGTGCAGCACAGGGTTGTAGGTAGCCAAAGAATTGAATAATTACAAATTATGACCAGTATAGTGAAGGAAACATACAGGGTGCCGAGTGAGTGATTAGAGTGTCTGTGGGATACACCTACCTAGATAGTATGGTGAGGACAGGCCTCTCTCAAAGCAGGTGACATTTAAACCAAAGGGCTGAAGGCTTAGAATGAGTCACCTGTGCAAACAACAGGGGCAAGGGCACCTTAGGCAGTAAGAATTGCAAGTGCAAAGGCACTGGGGCAAGAAAAATGTGCATGTTCAAGGAATGAAAAGGAGACCCATATGACTGGAGTATAATGAGTGAGGAGGAGAGTGACAGTAGGTGAATTTGGGGGGAAGACACGAAGAACCTTCAGGTCACGGTAAGTGTGTTGGTCAGTGCCGTGGGCTAAATGTTTGTGTCCCTCCACAGTTCACATGTTGAAGCCTTAATCTGCAAGGTGATAGGATTTGGAGGCGAGGTGTTTGGGAGGTAATGGGGTTTAGATGAGGTCTTGAGGGTGGGGCCCTCAGGATGGGATTAGTGCCTGACCAGAGCTCGCTGGCTCTTCGCCATGGGAGGACACAGCAGGAAGGTGGCCGTCTGCCGGCCAGGAAGAGGGCCTCACCAGAACCCGAGCAGGCTGGCACCCTGAGCTCACACGTGCAGCCCCCAGAACTGTGAGAAGTGAATTTCTGTTTCCTGAGCCCCCCAGTCTGTGTTGTTTTGTGACAGTAGCTGAGCTAAGACGGTCAGTGTACAGTCCAGTGTCCGGGGGAACCGAAACCACCGTACTTCAGAGAGACTTTGATATAGGGAGTTGGATACAAAGGTGTCAGAGGGTTAGAAGAACAGAACGGGGAAAGGGTGGCGATTGGAGGAGCCAAGGAAAGAAAAAGATTGTTATTCAGACTCCAGTAAGGTGAGGTGCCCCCAGGCGGGGACATGAGCCATCCTCTCGTCCTTATGTACAAATGAGCACATCAGGGGGCCCCTGGCTGGTGCAGTATGTTCAGCCTCTGACTCTTGGTTTTGGCGCAGGGTCAGGAGATCGAGCCCCACAGGCGGCGGGCTCCGCACTCAGCAAAGAGTCTGCTTGAAAGTCTCTGTCTCCCTCTCCCTCTGCTCCTCCCCTTGCTTGTTTTCTCTCCCTCCCTAAATAAATAAAACCTTGAAAAAAATAAATGAGCACATTAGGCAGAAATTTTAAAATTAAGGACACAGTTTTTATTATATACAGCAAAAAAAAGGCTTAAAAATTAACTAGAAAAGTGGCATAATGAAAAAATGCTAAGATAAATAAAGACGAATCACTTTTAAAAAGACTGACAACCAATAGGAAATTAGGTAAGGGCTGTTAACAAACGGATCCTAAACCTGGGAGAAGACACCACTTCACCGATGGTGAGAGAAATGGAAAATCACGCTACAGGGGAAACCATTTCTCATCCACGGATGGCTAGGGAGCAAACAGTTTGAGAGCACGATACAGAGACAGGGGCCAAATTCGCAGGCTCCCATATTTCTGGTGAGAGTAAGAATGGGTCCCACACCGGAGAAGATCAGTTGGTACCACCCATCGCACCTTGAGCGTGCAGCCTCTCCGACCCGCCCCTGCCCCTGCGGGTCTGTCCTCCAGCCCTGCTCGCACCTGCAGCGGGCTCGCCACAGCACCAGGGTCAGCAGAGGGGCGGGGATGGCTTCAGCCTCCGTGGGCGGGCGTCTGGTTAAATAAGTCAGAGAATCCGATGAGGCCATCAGACCTGACCTTGTCATCACCTGTGACTGTGACTCTGGGCGATCACAGCGGCGGTCCACAGTCGCCAAACTGAGATTGCTCCTTCACGCTCCTCGGTGACCATCTCGGATCTTGTCTTCCCTCCAAACTCCAGCAGCTCCCGCCCCCCATTTCATAACTGGCCACGCCCCCTTCTCAGGCGCGGAGGCGCACACATCCCCGCCCTCCTCCTTCCTGCATCAGCTTTGCCTCCAGTGGGTTATTCCCAGGAGCGTGGACGTGCACTGTCATTTTTTGGATCTACACTCAAGATCCCCACCCAGCCCCTTCCCTGAACTCCAGGCTCACGTCCACAGTGTCTTTAAGACCTGAACTTGGGTCTCTATTAGGCGTCTCAACTCAAAGAGGGTCCAGAGCCACACCGCTGAGCTCACCTGGAACTTTCCTCCCCCGGCTCCCCTCAGGCCAGCAGCCTGGAGTCTCCTGGGCCCCTCCTCCACCCACACCCTCTGCCTTCCCCTCCCTCCAAGGCCTGGCCACCCTCCTGTTCCTAGCCTGGGAAGCCTGGGTCCGGTGCTGGCCTCTGTTCTCTGAACCCGTCTCCTGTGGCCAGTGCAGGACTGCCCCTGCCCCCCAAGCTACCTCCTCAGGGAGGCTTTCCCCACAAGCTCAGAGCTGAATCTAAGTATAGCCTGTGCCCTCGCTTTTCCGCATCTGGATACAGGCTCGATCGGCTATGTATTCATACATTTCATCTGTTCACCGGAAGACACGGACAAGAAGGTTCCTAGCAGCAGCATTCATAATTCAACTTCTCACCCCGAGTCCCACAGAGAGCCCGGTCCTGTCAGGAGAAGAGCCCAGCCCTGCCTCCCGGCCTTTCCTCTTGGCTCTCTCCAGGGCTGAGTGTACTTTCTCATCTGCCCAGGAAGGCAGTGTAGCTAAGCTGAGGGCCAAGCTCCAAACCCAGCTCTTGAGCTAGAATCCCAGCTCCCTCTCTCAGCTGCTGTGTGATCTTGGGTAAGCTACTGAACCTCTCTGTGCTTGCTTCCTTATCTATAAAATGGGGATCAGGACAGCACTTCCCTCATGGGACTTCATGAGAATTAGCTGAGTTCACAGCTGTGGGTAGTAGGATGGTGCCTGCTGCAAGGAAGATGGGAGTCTTCGCAAAATCACAATGGCTAAGATTAATTGAGCACTTGCTCTGTGCTAAGTGCTTTACCAGTGTTACCTCCCTCTAGGTCTTCACTCCTCTGGAGGTAGCTAGACATCTCTCCCTGTGGTACCATGGGGGACACTGGGGCAGGTGAGCTCTCCAAGGGCCCGGGGTGGGGAACCAGTAGGGTTTGCTTTCTCTTTTATTGGTCTCCTATGTGTGCGTATGGAGAGATCCTTAATGCTGGGTCTCTTCATCAAGAAATGAAGGCAAATACGGGGAAATCTATGGTTTAAATTACTTACCATGCAGGATATCTGCATGGGAGACCCAGATAGCATCCTTTTGGACTCAAGAGGAAAAACAATGGGAGTTCTTACTCAAGCCTCTGGAAGCCACAGAGCGTATGGTCTACCAAACCTCTCAGGCCTGCGTTTCCAGGAAAACTGAGCTGGACCTCATGAGCTCCGTTCTCCTGCTGGATCTACTTAGGAGAGGGTGTCTGGGTCTCATAGACTCACATAATTTGAAATAAGCACCCACCCAGTCTTCCCCTTTTTCCACTTTGTTGCTGATGCCCAGAAAGGGAGGACGTATTTCCCAAGGCCATACGGCAAGACCATGAAATCCAAGCCTCCTGTCTCCCAGGTGGGCTGCTCCTCTGTGCTCTGTGTCAGACCTTTCCTGTGCATCAGGAAGGTGACTCCTGGAAGGCATAGCCCTTGGAGGGTGTTCTCTATCGTGCTGCCCATTAGAATCACCCAGAGATACATATGTGTGGGCCCCACTCCAGACCAGATAAATCAGAATTTCTGGGGAAGGCCAGGGCATGGATATTCTTTTAAAGTTCCCCAAGTGACCCTAAAATGCAGCCAGGGTTGAGACCCACTGTTCTTGCCTGAGAGATGGGAATGAGCCCCAGAGATGGGAAATGTCTGAGCTGTCGTAACATAGTTATCAAGACCAGAGTGTACCTCACACCCACGTTCAGCGCTCTTTCTAACCCAATATGCCGCTACACCCTGCCCCCACCCCCAGACCCTTTGAAAAGAGCCTTATATCTGGTCCACATCACAGTGGCGCCAAGCCTGGCAGGGAAGATGTCACACTCAGGTACATCTGGAGTGCAATTCAGGTCAGGTAATGAGCAAGTTAAAAATTCTGCTGTCACCTGTTTTCCAGGCTTTGAGGGTTTTAGCCACCCCGTTTTTCCCCAATCATGCTGTCCCTTCCCCTTTGTGGCAAGGTCTCTATGATCTCTTTACTATGACATGCTTGTTGTATCCATTGAACAGGTGAGCTAAATGAGGTCTCAGGGAGGGCGAGTGATGTGTCCGGGGTCATAGGTCAATCATTTGAGCCTAGGTCTGCATAAACGCAGAGAACACGCTCTGTCTCCCGGGTTGGACCAATTCTGTCCAGCTCCTTCCTGGATAAGCTCAAACCATCAGCCCCTTCATTGTGGGTCACCATGCCCCGTATCTTACCCGGGGCAGCTCAGGGCAAGTCCTCTGTGGCCTTCAGTCTTCCTTGCCCGGAATCCACTGACCCGGTTCGTTCCAGGCACCCACAGAAGGGCTGGTGCGGTCTAAGACGGAATCTGAGATTTGTGGCTGGTCAAGAGCCAGCTCTGGCTCCAAAAATCTGCCTCCTTATCTCTGCAAGGAGCTGGTAAAGCCCAAAGGACCTTCGAAACCTGTGTTTTGAAAGAGAAACAATTAAATTAGAGCTGGAATTCAGTGAAGTTTATGTTACAGCAAAGCCTGTCATCTGAAGCCTGGGCTTTCTTTTTCATTTGAAATGAGTGTTTATGCAGGTTTGTCAGGAAGGTTTAAAAATCTTGACTTGCTCTGGAGCCAAACTCTGCTCTCCTAATTGGATAGGGAATAATTGTTAAAGCTCGCGACCAATGTTCTTTTCAAAATTGCATGTTTTACAAGAGCTGCGCTTGAAAACATATAATTCTGCTGTTGTGAAACCGTAGCACCACGGCAAGTTTTGGAAACATGGAGAAGTTCACTGCGGGAACTGAGGGGGTTGTTATGCTCGACTGTGACAGTCTGGAACACCGTCTGGATGTGATGGAGGAGGCAACACAGGCATTTGTGGGTTGGTTTCCCAATGATACAGGAAGGTTGGTAATTTGGGGGTGGGACATACGGAAGAAGGGAATCAGATTTGGAGACTGGGTTATACTCGAGGCCAACCTTTTAAGCTGGTAGGGCCTCAGTTTCCTTGACTATAAGATGAGAGGGTGGAAATAGATGCCCCTGAATGACTCGGGTTCACTGAGAAACTTCCCTTCTCCCTTTGCCCACATGACAGGCAAAGGTTTCGAACTACATGACTCAGGGAAACAGCATGGTCTGAAAATTCCAGAATCTCTGAAATTTTCTGCTAGTTATTGGATGATTCCCAATCCACAAGAGGCTTTGCTGGACATTCACTTCCATCAGGACGGTCTTCCCAACGAAGTTAGAATATTTCCTCAACTCACCGCACTTGGTTTCAAGTCTTGGTTGGAGTCTTTCCAGTGCCAGAAAGAAAGGATTTAGGGAAATTTTAGTTTCTCTTCTTCGGGTTAGTCGGAGCTTGGCTATTTTTTTTTTTAAATAAAGATTCATTTATTCATTTGAGGAGTAGAGGGAGAGAATCTCAAGCAGACTCCACACTGAATGCAGAGCTTGACACGGGGCTCAATCCCGCAATCCTGAGATCATGACCAGTGCCGAAATCAAGAGTCAGTTGCTTACCCACTACACCACCCACGCGCCCCTAGAACTTTACTATTATTGTCCATTACAAACCAACTGACCTAAGGGGAGAAAATGAGGGTGCAGAGCAGGGATGGGGTCACATTCTTCCTCCTTTGCCTTGAAAAGAAATGAACTTGTGGGACTCCACGGAGGGCCCAGCATGTGCCAGAAACCTCTCTGTAACACTAGACGCTGGTCAGTTGGGAGTCCAAGGCCAGCACAGACGTTCTGGTCCTTGGATCTGTGTGTCTTCCTTACGCGAGTGTCCCTAAGGCTCCAGGCGAAAGTCTCCGTCCTGCTGCGCAGGGGATCCCCAGGCCCTGGCTGGGGAGGGGCCCCGGCGTGGTTGTAGAGCCGCCTCCCCGATACACGATCAGAAGTTCTGGTGATCATCCCTCGGCCCCTGTGCATCTTTCCTGGCCTGCAAGTCTTAGGAGCAGCGTCTTTCACTCCAGATCCTCCAAGCCCACTAGAACAAGCATTTATTTCTAAAGGTAAACAGAGTCTGAATGTTTAGAATACATACAAATGCTGGATACAACTGCTGGGTAAAGCGCAGGGCCAAACTGGCAGAAAAATAGAAAAATTATAGGAGGCTGTAAAGTCAAGATAACACAGAGCCAGAGAGAAAGGGCTACTGAGGCTGAGTTGGCCTGGGCCCACCTCTGCTGGCCTGGAGGGTTGGCTTTAACTGGGCCTCTGGGTGAAGAGCTGGCAACAAAGCCTGGGACTCACTCAAGGGGGAAGAAGGACAGGCCCAATCCAGCGTAAAGCCTGATGACCCCCCGACTACCACCACCACTACCAAGGGGATGTTTAGGAATCCTGCCTGTCTTGGCCAGCATGTTGGGGGGGGGTGGGGAAGAACAAGTTTCTGCTGAAAATTTCTAGTTAGAAGCCCCAGAGTTCAGCTGGGTTTGGGGCTAGAATTCTGCCACTTTTAGAAAATTTGGGGTTTTAGGATTTTCAGGCCTCTCAGGTAGCGTGGAACTGATGCCTGGCAGAAGCAAACACAAATCCCATCTAAGGCAGGCAACACATTGCACTTTCCAGGCGAGGACAGGGAGGCTAGCCTTCAGCGACTTGCTCAATTTCTTGTGGCTGAGAAATAGCAGAGTCTGTTTTGTTGTTGTTGTTGTTGTTTTTAAAAGATTTTATTTATTTGAGAGAGAGAGAGAGGAGCAGCAGAAGGAGAGGGACAAGCAGACTCCCTGTTGAGCACAGAGCCCGGCACGGAGCTCGACCCCAGGACCTGAGACCATGACCTGAGCCAAAATCAACAGTCAGACGATTAGCGGCCTGAGCCCCCTAGGTGACCTGCAGAGTCTGTTTTCCACGAGGATACCATGAGGTCTCCTGCGTGTGGCCGTGAGTGTGCAATTGTCTAGGGACTCTAGGAAGGGAGAAAGGGACGTGACTATGGGTCTCCAGATTGGGGTTAGTGAGAATACCACTCTTTTCATCCCAAATCTGGTATTTGTACAGATACAAGCAGGACATTCAGAGCTCACGAGATGGCCGTAGGAATCAAAGAGGACTGAAGACTTGGCCTGAGGTTGGAGGGGCAAGTCGGCATCAGATTGGCCACATGGAGACCCTTTAGGGGCCTCGCTGGACTCTGTTGTCTACAGAATGCTCGGTGGTTTAGGAAGTCAAGGGGAAGGAATCACTTGGACCAGCACCATGCGGAGAGACCTCTGTCTCCCCTCGAAGCCCTGGTCTGCGGGTGGGGAGTGGGTGTTTGGTCACTTTCCACTTGAGGAGCTCATTCATAATTTACGCCAATTCTACACACACACAAGCACACATGCACACACTCCTTCAGTCTGATAAGTAGTGGACTTGGCTCCTGCTGGGTGAGTGCCTCCTCCACGCTCAGAGTCTGCTATATCAGGACGCTTTCAGCGATAAAGAACAGAAAGGGCTCAAAATAGCCTAATAACGGCTCCCACTTAAATGGCACTACAGTGTGCCAGAGACTGTTTGAAATACTTTCCATGCATCAACCCTTTTAATCCTAGCAACAATCTTATAAAGTAGACATAGGTGTTACCTCCATGCCCATTTTACAGATGAGGAGACTAAGGAGAGAGGTGTAGTGAATATGCCAAAAGGCGTAAGCGTTGGAGCCTGGATTTGTCAGTCTAGCTCCGAGCCTTTGCTCTTGACTGCTACTGTATGATGCATTAACCAGAGATTGGGATTCTCTCATTTAACAACATGTCCCAAGGTGAGGACATGCCAAGGGCAATTACTTCAGCACTAAGGATTTGGGTTCTTTTCACCTTTACACTCTGCCAATCCTTAGCCTCTAGGCTTTTGTGTTTAGTATTATCCCTCTGTGTTACAACATGGCTGCAGCACTTCCAAGTATCACATTGTCATCCAGCAACACCCAAAGGCCAGTAAAAGAAAGTCCCTTCCTTATGGTTCTTTTTAAGATGAGGGAAACCCCAAATTCCCCCAGAGACTTCCCCATATGTCCCCTTAACCAGAATGAAGTGACACACTTGTTTATAAACTGAGAAGAATGGCGTCTCTGTAACTGGCTTGGACAAATCAACACCCACCCCTGGGGGCCTGGGAAGGGTCGCTGCTTCTCCTGAAGCAAAGGGCTGCCTGAGAACCTGAACAGAACCAGCTTCTGGCTTGTTGGCAGGGAAGGGCAGCCAGAAGGGGTGCGGGTCTGCCACACCCGCATGATTTCTAGTTCCCACTGTGACTGTACAGGAGAGAGGCTATTATCATTCTGTAAATAAGAAAAGTAAGACAAAGAGACCGAGTTGCGTGGCCAAGGTGAGCCACTAGTGACTGATGGGGCTGCAGCCCAGCACATCCTCAGGCAGCCTGGCAAGTCTGGAAAGTAAAGCCTCTCTTTGCCCATCTCGGGCTGATGGCGTTGGGAGGATTCACGGTCCTGTCAGGTGGCTTTCACCGTCCCCTTCGGGTGACTGCATCTTCGGACAATGGTTTACTGGCCGGGGAGACTCTCACACAGTGGTTCCTCTCCCTGCAAGGCAAGCGGAGGCCCCCAAGGGGGCGGCGGGGGCAAGATGGTTCTCAGGCCTCCCTTTCCGTGGGGCTCTGGTCAGGAAGGCAGTGCGTTGGGGTGGGCTTTTCTCTTATTTCCGTTGATCAGACGTGATTCTGTGCTGGGGTCCTGGGTCCCAATCCAGAAGCCCCTGCAGAGACATGGGACCACAGACCTGGGCTCCTCCTGCCTCTGTTTCTACTTCCCTTAGGAATGCCGGTGCCTTCGATTTTCTTTCTTTCTTTTTCTTTCTTTCTTTCTTTCTTTCTTTCTTTCTTTCTTTCTTTCTTTCTTTTTTCTTTCTCTCTCTTTCTTTCTTTCTTTCTTTCTTTCTTTCTTTCTTTCTTTCTTCAGATTTTATTTATTTATTTATTTGACAGAGAGAGAGACAGCCAGCGAGAGAGGGAACACAAGCAGGGGGAGTGGGAGAGGAAGAAGCAGGCTCCCAGTGGAGGAGCCTGATGTGGGGCTCGATCCCAGAATGCGGGGATCACTCCCTGAGCCAAAGGCAGACACTTAACGACTGAGCCACCCAGGCGCCCCTGCCTTCGATTTTCTGAGCCCCCAAAAGGAATCAGCCCCCTCACTGACCCGGATGCCCCCTCCTCCTGAGAGTGGTGGCCCACTCTCCCACCAGGACCAGGGAGGGGACGACTTGGCTCCCCAGATCGCTGGCTTCCTACTCTGTCTCCCTTCCCTGTGCTCGGAGCTGTGAACTCTGCCATCTGTAGGCTGTGTGGATGCCCCCTGGGAGCACTCCCGAGTCGAGGTGTGAGTTCAGGAGGCTGAGGCAGCCAGGTGTTCCCTCCTGACTTCTGGTCCGACCTCATTGAGAAGGTCCTGGGACCCACCGCCCAGGCACAACCATAGTGGCGGCTCAGGAGCAACGTGCTTCTTTCCCGGAAACAGACAAGGACACAGACCTTGACTTTCCTCTTCCCTCTGCTTGTGTCTTTGTCACTCTCGTCCGTGCACGCATTCATTCCTTCACACACTCACTGAAGCATGCGGAGCTCCTGCTGTGGGGCAGGCACGGAACAAGGTACCAATTCCCCTGAGCCCCCGCCCACCCCCAGACACCCCAAAACCAATGCGGGTTTAAGGCTCTAACTCCCCCACGGGCATCTGTTTGTGCTCAAGCTGGGGTCTCTGCAAAAGTCAAGTTAGTGGTGGTCTGTCTGGCATCATGCCAGCGTGACATGGGGGCATTATTTTTAAGAACGGGCTCTGTCTTTCTAGCATTTCTTAAATCTTTCCAGGGTTCCTCAGATCACCCCTGTACCTGGGGGCCTCAGGAGGGGTTAGTGGGCCCAGCCCCGATGGGGGCCTCTGGGAAGTCCCCAGTGAGCATCTGAAGAGGCCAGCAGGGCTGCCTGGCCCAGTGAACCGGGGAGTCAGGGCCATGGCCATGGGTGGCCAGTCCCACTGGCTGTGGGCTTCTTTCCAGTGGGCAGGCTGTGGGGGTATCCACAGGGGCCTGCATGAGCTGGGGGCTGCATGGGAACCTGAAACTTTCTTCGGGATTAGCTCCTTCGGGATTAGCTGGAGAGACCCTCAAGCACCAGAGGAGGATCGGAAGCAGGTCTGGACCCACCTCGGCCCCCGCAGGAAATGGGCCTGGAGATGCTTGACTTCTGGTCTGGTGGCACCTGGTGGGGGGTGATAGGTTTGCCCCCAGGCTCTCAGCCCTGAGGAGGGGCCGTCCTGTTTCCCAGCAGTGCTCTGCGCTTATGATTATTTTAAACACATCTGTAGAAGCTGTCGTGTTTAATAAAATATATCCTCTTCAAGGCCATCACTAAATTTATAATGACTTCATCCTTGCACATTTTCTCAGTTGAGGGCTACTAAAAGCAAAACTACCAGCCTGTGGGCCTTTGCTGTAAAACAGGGTTCGAGAATGTGGTGGAAGAGTACACGCAAGAGAGCCTGTCTTACTGGGGGGTGACGCCCTTTGTGACCCCCCTGCTGGGAGGCCATGCAGCCTGGGAGTCCCCTTCTTCCAAGGGAGCTGCTAAGCATTCAGCTCAGCTGTTTGCATCGGACTCTGCCTCCTGTCACTCACTATACCTGAGGGTCCCACCCTCCCTCCTCAGTCCCTCCTGTCTCCCTGCTGCCATCTGTAGGGTTACTCCCTTAGCCCCACCAGGGACCAAGGAGAAGAAAGGATTCAAGATGGAGCTGACAGATAACCTCATGAATCCAGCAGCACCTCCCCCACCGCCTCCCCACCTTCTGTCCCCTCCTCCCCAGGGGGAGCGGCAGGGTGCAGTGCAAAGACAGTACAACCCAGAATCCCAAGACATGGGGGGTCATTTCCTCTTCTGCCTGTCACCAACTTTGAGACTTGGGGCAAATTCCTTTACTTCTCACATTGTTTCATCCGAAACTGAGATGAGTAATCCCGGCTCGCTGGGCTTTAGCAGGTTCGGTGTGTGGCGCTTAGGAAGTGCTTCATAAACGTCAGATCAGCCTGCATCATGTCCGAAGTTCATAATATTTACCTTTGGGAGGACTTACACCGAGAGGTGCACTTAGCAGACGTGAAATTCCTATTTTCCCAGCCGGAGCACCTGAAGGAGGAGAAAATGATCACAGCCACCATTCCTGGAGCAAATTGTATTCGTCTGGAAGCCCCGGCACCCTTCAAGGTCACCTGTCCTCAACGACCTCCGGAAGTCCTTACAGAAGTCTGCGTGTGCCGGGGTGCGGTGGGGCGCAGACACGGAGGGTGCCTGGGCTGTCTGGGGTGCTCCGGGCTACTGGGGGTGGGGCAGCGAGAAATCAGAAGCTGGCGAATTATTGATCTATACCAAGCCCCGCAAAACCTAGGAGCTTGAAACAACAAACATTTTTTTCTCTCCCACAGTTTCTGAGGGGCGGGCGTCTGAGAGGGGCTTGGCTGGGCCCTCGGGCGCGGGATCTCTCGTGAGGTTACAGGCCAGCTGTTGGCCAGATGTGCATCATCGAAACCCTGAAAGGGCTGGTGGAGTCGCTTCCCAGAGGGCTCGCTCACGTGGCTCTTGGCTGGAGTCTTTGGTTGCTCACTGGCTGTTGGCTGAGGGCCTGAAGGTTACCGTCTGGGCACCTGCAGACTCCACCTGGGTCCCTCCGGGGCAACAGGCTGCCTCAGAGTGAGTAATCGGAGAGACAGAGACAGACATGGACAGACAGAGAGCCCGAGGGAGACAGAGAGCACCAGCAAAATGGAAGCGACAGTGTCTTTTGTAAGGTTATACCCTAACCTCAGAAGTGACAGATCATCCCTTCTGCTGTACTCACTAAATCCAGTCCACTCTCAAGGAGAGGAGAGTTACGCTGGGGGGCAAAGTCATTGGGGGCCATCTTAGAGTCTGGCTCCTACGGCTGCTGAGCCTGAAGGAGGACTTTGCTGCCATTTTGACCTCAGACTTTCTAGTTGGCTTCTTCTTTCCAGCTTGGCTCAGGCGGAAGACCCTGAGGGCAAAGCATCCCCTGATGGAAGCAAAACTACCCCCTTGAGCAACAGGACTGCCCTGAGCCAGCAAGACCCCAGCCTTGATGGACCCCAAGACGATGATTGATTTAACCTTTACTGCCTACCTGCACATACCCACTACCCTTTGCCCCACATTTTCCTTTTATAAACCTGGGAGTGTTTTTGGCATTTTGGAGACAGTCTTTAAGATATTGGTCCGCTGCCTTCCTGGTATTGGCCTCACTAAAGTAAATTCCTCCCTTGTCCCACCACTGCTCATTTCTCTGCCCTTGGGTTCTGTCAGCAGTGAGTACCCAAACCTGGACTGTTGAGGGGTGAAGGCATTCTTGTACCTCTTGCACCCCTGAACAATGGCTATAAGCATAGAATCCAAGCAGAGGGGCTGGGCATTCTTTTATTTTTTTAAGATTTTATTTAAATTCAAATTAGTTAACATAGTGTATTATTGGTTTCAGGGTAAAATTTAGTGATTCATCAGTTGCATATAATACCCACTGCACATTACATCAAGTGCCTTCCTTAAAGCCCATCATCCACTTACTCTCTCCCCTCACCCACCTCCCCTCCAGCAACCCTCAGTTTGTTCCCTAGAGTTAAGAGTCTCTTATGGTTTGTCTCCGTCTCTGTTTTTATCTTATTTCATTTTTCCTTCCCTTCCCCTATGTTTTCATCTGTTTCTTAAATTCCACATATGAGTGAAATCATATGGTATTTGTCTTTCTCTGACT
>NC_048221.1:137685862-137687896 GCF_002007445.2 Ailuropoda melanoleuca | reverse complement strand
TTGGCCTCACTAAAGTAAATTCCTCCCTTGTCCCACCACTGCTCATTTCTCTGCCCTTGGGTTCTGTCAGCAGTGAGTACCCAAACCTGGACTGTTGAGGGGTGAAGGCATTCTTGTACCTCTTGCACCCCTGAACAATGGCTATAAGCATAGAATCCAAGCAGAGGGGCTGGGCATTCTTTTATTTTTTTAAGATTTTATTTAAATTCAAATTAGTTAACATAGTGTATTATTGGTTTCAGGGTAAAATTTAGTGATTCATCAGTTGCATATAATACCCACTGCTCATTACATCAAGTGCCTTCCTTAAAGCCCATCATCCACTTACTCTCTCCCCTCACCCACCTCCCCTCCAGCAACCCTCAGTTTGTTCCCTAGAGTTAAGAGTCTCTTATGGTTTGTCTCCGTCTCTGTTTTTATCTTATTTCATTTTTCCTTCCCTTCCCCTATGTTTTCATCTGTTTCTTAAATTCCACATATGAGTGAAATCATATGGTATTTGTCTTTCTCTGACTGTCTTATTTCACTTAGCGTAATACCTTCTAGTTCCATCCACATCATGGCAAATGGCAAAATTTCATTCTTTTTGATGGCCAAGTAATATTCCATTATATATATACATATGTATATATATATATATATACACCACATCTTCTTTATCCATTCATCAGTCAATGGACATCTGGGCTCTTTCAATAGTTTGGCTCTTGTGGACATTACTGCCATAAACATTAGGGCGCATGGGCCCCTTTGAATCACTATGTTTGTGTCCTTTGGGTAAATAGTAGTGAAATTACTGGATTCCAGGGCAGCTCTATTTTTAACTTTTGTGGAACCTCCATCCTGTTTTCCAGAGTGGCCTCACCAGTTTTCATTCCTACCAACAGTGTAAGAGGGTCCCCCTTTCTCTGCATCTTCGCCAACATCTGTTATTTCCTGAGTTGTTAATTTTAGCCATTCTGACAGGTGTGAGGTGGCATCTCATTGTGGTTTTCATTTGTGTTTCCCTGATGCTGAGTGATGTGGAGCGTTTTTTTCATGTGTCTGTGGGGCTGGGCATTCTCAAGTGACATTTCTCTCAGTCTGGGGCAGCCTGGGGAATCATCCTCCACTCTGTGCGCTTGTCTCTCCAACAATGGGGGGAGCCATCTGTTCCCGAGCTGCCCAGCCTTTCCCTTGGGCAGTGCCAAATACATCCACGCAGCTGTCCCTCACTGCATTTGTGGACTCGTGGTCTGGGAGGTATGGCTGGTTACCCAACCTCATGCCTACTTCCCCTGTCCCCACCCAGCCCAGGGATTCCAGAAAGCAGAGAAAATTCCTTGTGGGACCCACGGAGCAAACCTCCTGTCATGTCATCAGGACCAGACTACAGAATTTGAGGGTCCATCAAATGAAACATGAAATTGTTCAAAAGTTATTAAGAATTTCAAGGTAGGAACAGCAGAAATTAACCCAAGGGCAAGACTCTTGGAAGCATGGGGCCCAGTGTGACTGTCCACAGCATGCATGACACAGGGGGCAGGCCTGTCATGGTAACAGTGTGTTATAGTAGAATGTGTCTCCGTTCCCCAGTCTGAGTGCTTGTCTTGTGATGTCCTGTGACACCTGACGCCCCCATCCATTGTGAAGATGCTGCCCGTGGGTCAAAGTGTCTGCAGGGACACCTCCCCCTCTTCCCCTGTCGACTCACTGCAGCATGGGCCACAGGGCAAGGTTACTTCACGTCCTAGGCTCTCAGACTTTTATGAAGCCACTTGTTCATTCTTTTTTTTCTTTTACGATCTATTTTTCTATTTTAGAGAAAGAGAGGGAGAGAGAGCACATGCAGGGGGAGGGGGAGAGGGAGAGGATCCCAAGCAGACCTCACGCTGAGATCAGAGCTGGGTGCCGGGCTTGAGCTCATGACCCTGAGATCACGCCTGGAGCCAAAACCAAGAGTCGATGCTCGACTGACTGAGCCACCCAGGGGCCCCCCGCTTGTTAATTCTTTTTTTTTTTTTTTAAAGATTTTATTTTTATTTATTTGACAGA
>NC_048221.1:137646991-137685773 GCF_002007445.2 Ailuropoda melanoleuca | reverse complement strand
TGATGTGGGGCTCGATCCCATAACGCCGGGATCACGCCCTGAGCCGAAGGCAGACGCTTAACTTCTGTGCCACCCAGGCGCCCCCCCCCCGCTTGTTAATTCTTACTTAGTTTTAAATATGGCCTCTCAGTCTATGACTCAGACAAAAAATCCCCATTTCAGACATAAATACCAGCGTCAGGCTCAAGGATGATCTGATTCCCTACCTAATTTCAATTCTCTCTTCCTGTGAGTGAGTTCTTTTCCAATAGACTCCTTGGATTTGTGGAAGGGTGTGTGTGTGTGTGTGTGTGTGTGTGTGTGTGGTGCAAATAAGCTTCAGGGGTCCTTCCTTGCGGAGTCCTTTAGACATGGTTTAATTAGGGTAAAGACGGCTTTTGTAGAATATGAAAGTCCTTTCCCCATATAAGATTTTCCCGTAAAAATCAGAGGTGCCAGGGAGCGGGGACACCTGAGTCATACCCCTCGTTCTGCTGCCCAGTGTCTGGCCTTCGCATTCTCCCGGCAAACATTTGTGAAGCACCTCCTTGTGCCAAGTGCTGTGTTTGGGGCCGGGGTCTCAGCAGGGAAGCGGAGAGCCACGGCCACTGCCCCAAACAGAAGTTCTCCCATCTGAGAAGGGACAGAGGAAAGCCGATCAGCAGCCTAGGCCTCGCATGAGAAGAAATGACTGTGTCTTCTCTCATCTCAAACCAAATATGGCCTTTCTTTCCATGATAAGTGTAGACAACAAACCAAAGCCCTCCGCAGTGTGCAGCTAGTGTCTTTATCACCAATGCGGGTCGCAGATATGATCACATCACACGACAGTCGTCACTTCTCAAAATCTCATGTCGTTTGCTGTTACGTAATCACATGAACACCGATGTCAGAGCCATGGCCGGTCCTGTTCTCTGACACAGTCGTAGAGACGCTCCTTTACTACTCTACGCACATTTTCATACTCTCTCAGCTGTCTCTCGATACCATTGGTTTCCTCTGTAAGCCTATATATTGTATTTTATTCCTTCAAAAAAATATCATTGGCAGTCACCAGACTACCCGAGGGGTTCGTGGCACAGAAAGGCCAAGGGTGCTGGGACCAGAAGACGAGCACCATCCGCTCTGTGTTACTCCTCCCCCGCCAACGAGGACAGGAATGGGCTTGTGCTCTCAGCCCCATTAATTTGGTAAATGGATTTGTTGTTGTTTGCTTTGCTTTTATGGAGCTGGGCCAGGCGGGTGACTCAGCTTCAGGGGCTTGATGGGCTGGAGGTAGGTCCCCGCATCTCAACTCTCTGTTCTTGGAGGAATAGCTGGAGAGAGTTCCCTGAATAGGTGTCAGGATGGAATTTTACTAGGGAAAAAGCCCTGTGAAATGTTTTCTGTAAGAGTGAAAGGGCAGAAGGAGAACTCATCCCCTCTGGCCGCCGGCACCTGCTTTGTCCTAGGCCTGCTTTGGCTCAACTTCGGACAAGTCAGCCCACTGACGCCTATGTACTGGGGGAAGGAGGGGACATTTGCTGAACTTGTACATGCATCTCCCCATCTAATCCTCCTGACAAGTCTGGGAGGTGGTTTTTATCCCCATTTAACATTTGAGGAAACTGAGGCTCAGGGCCATTAAGGGACTGACTCCAGGTAATCCTGTTTGCAAGTGACAGAGCTAGGACTTGACCTCAAAGCAACAGTGTCCTCACTAACTTTGTACCAGGTGACCTTGGGTGGGACTCACTGCTGTTTGGGCATCAGACAAGGTGGCGTTTAGCAAGGATGACCGATTACTGTCATCGACAAGAGACAGTACCAGCCCTGCCCCATGCCTCCTGGAGTGGGTTTTTCTCCTCCGACAGTTGAGCCCCAGAGGCGGTGGGAGCAGAGGCTCCGGCCACCAGCTGGAGCCAGGAGGCCAATCGTGGTGGCACAGAACGGCCTGCCTCGGACACAGGGAAGCGCTGCATCCAGTTACAGCAGATAATAAAACTAGCAGCCAGCACGTTTTCTTCCTCTTTCCACGTGGCCAATCACACTGAACATTCTAGAAAAGAAAGGGCAACGGAAGGTAAAGGTGCAGCTTCCAGGCTCTGGAGCCCAACTACGTGGGCCCAGATCCCAGCTTTGCTAGTTACTTACTCACCAGGAGACCGTGGCAACTTACCTAACCTGTCCTCCAGCTTGCTTGTCCGCAGAGTGGGAGGAATCCTGCTGCCCTGGAAAAGAACCCTTGAGGTTAAGTGAGTGAAACTATGCTACTAATGCCACTAATGCCTGTATGCAGTCGGTGCTTAATAACTAGGTGTTGAAAGGATGAGTGTTCTAGAAGGAAGAATTCCGAGAAAGAAAATCAGAGGTGTTTTGTTTTGTATGTGAAATGGAAAAATCTAGATGAGAAAGAGGATGGTTTTGTTCTGGTAGCTTCCTGATACAGCTTGTGTAAGTGTTTGGGGAGGGGAAGGAGGGAGTTACTGGCGGGAGTACATTAAAAACTCACGAAAAATTCTTTCCTTTCTCTGCCTATTCAAATTCTCCCTTCAAGGCCCAGCGTAAATGCTGCCTCCTCCAGGAGCCTCCCTGGTTTCCACCCTTCCACACCCCCTCAGCCGCTGCTTCCTCCTCCGTTCTCGGGCAACAACCAGCTTATGGGTTTACTGCGATTCTGCTTTATTCTTCCCACAGTGGCATTCCTGGCTGTCTCCTCTTCCTGGACAGGAAGCTGACCTCTGAGGCAGGACCTTTGGGTCGGACAGGTCTGGGTCAGTGCCACCTGCTGCTTACCAGCTGGTCTAGTCTCACAGGTAAGAGACTTAGGCCCACCTGGCCGGAGCTCGCCCGGCCTCGGTCTTGTACCTTCAGGCCAAGGGTGACCCAGGTGCCAAGGTGCAGGACGGTGGGATGAAATCACAAAGAACCGCGTCCCTCTGTCTGTCTTGATTTGGCCGGGGGAGATGCCTCCCTGGCCCCGCTGAAGTGTCAGGCAGCCTGGGACCTTTCTGGTTGTTCTTAGTTCATACAAACTGCCCCCATCCAGGACTTCAAAACTTCCAGTCCCGAATTTGATTTAAAATGGGGACCTGCTGCCCCTCGTCCTGAGCTCTTGAGCAGGTCGGAGTTCTCCAGCTGGGGAGGGGGCGTGGGACACCTTCTCTCTCCCTCTTCACCCGCCTCTCTGTCTGCCCCTTTCTGAGCCAGCTGCCCGCTCCTCCTCTGACACCCACTGGCCTGGTGTCGCCCTTTCCGAGGCTGCGCTGCTGGAGGCCTGGAGCTCTCCTTAGCCGACCTCCCCATCTGCCTGTGTTCTCTGTCTGTCTGTCTGACTCTCTCTATCCCAGGCTGTGCTGGCTGTATCTCTCTGTCCTAGCGTGGGCCAGGTCTTTGCTCTTGGTCCCTCGGGGTCCCTTTCTGTTTGGTGGGCCCTCCCCCTGTCCCCAGCTGCCTTCCTATCCCTCGGGGTTCTGCCCACATCATGCCCCCCGCCTTCAAAGAACTGAGCAGGGCAGTGGGAAGGCTGTGTGGCTGAGGGCGGATTTGGGTTCCTGATTTTGCAGCTGGGCGTGGCCTCAATGCCCTGCTCTGGGGTGCGGTGGGGACTGGGGTATGACCCTGCTTTTAGTCCTTTTAATCAAAGCAGCTACAGAATTCCTAGAGCAGGTCAGCTGTTTCAACACCTGGACACTTGCGTGAACCCTTGTGTCACAAGCAGTAGCCGGTCCCCCCACGCCGAACCTTCTAACAAGAGTAGAGGAGGGATGGGATCCAGAACCCTTGGGGTTCTTCTCTGCCCATTTATTTCAGCTTTGGCAGCCTGATGTTGGGACTCCTGGCATGGCATTTGAGCCCCCCCCCACTATTCAGGGCTCACCCCTGGCACAGCTGCTGCAACCACCGCCCTCAGCCCCCTTGTTGGCTCAGGGCATTGCCTCTGCTAGGAATGGCTTTTCCATAACCCCATGGGGCAGGGGCGGGGCACAAGGAAGAGGGACAAGTGGGAGACAAAATCTGTAGATAACTTCTTCCTGTAGGCTCAGGATAGGCTTTTAATTTACTATTGCTCTTTTAATTTATTCATCAAGCCAGATTTTCAGGCAGGCTTTTTAGGCCTGTTATCCAGACAAACTGAGCCGTAGATTTTAGGTAACTGGCCAGGATTACATGGGGAAACAGGGTTCAAACCCAGAACTCAGGCCCAGCTGACTCCAAAGCTCCTGGACATGTCCCTCCCTCCTCGACCTTGTGAGACAAGAACTGAGACCCAGAGAGACATGGGAAGAGATCACTCAGGCAAGGGATCGGGCAGGCTTGCTGGGAACTCCGTGCAGGTCTGGCCCTCAGACCTCGATTAGCCAAAGGTACAAAGCTGACCATTGTACCTTTACGGAGCTTTTAACTGTAAAGGAAAGTCACATAAGCAGAATGCGAAAGCGCCGGGACCCCACTGTCCTCAGCATTTACTGAGCATCCGGCTGTGTTCCACGCCCTGCCCGTACTCACTCCAGCGCTCTCCTGCCAGGGAGGGAGGAGACCTGTTCACAGGTGGCCTTGGCCCTGGGCCACGGTGGGGTTGGTGTGAGTCAAGGACGGATAGGGAGGATGAGGAGGCAGGTTCATGAAAGGCCATTGTTGGGACAGTACTGGTGGTGGGACAGGAAACTCCTTACATTAGATTTTGACCCCCATGACTTTTGGGGGGCTTGCTTATCCCAGGGAAGACAACTGCCCTCTGAGAAGACTAATCTCGTGTGTGTGTGTGTGTGTGTGTACGTGTGCGTGCCTGCACATGCATGCTGGGGAGGGGGGATGAGCAAGGGATCCCTGGAGGCTGCTCTCTCCTTTCATCGACCCCCCAGATGATCTCCCCCCGACTCAGAGGAGCTTTGTCTACCAGCCAAATCTGAGGTGTGTCTGAGGTGGACAAAGCCAGACCTGGACCCCCCCCCCCCGGAAGACCTGGACCACCCCTCACGCCCCCAGGTGACCTGGACCACTGCCCCCGCAGGAGACCTGGACCCCCATGAGGGGTCCACAGGCCTGTTTGCCCACAGCCTCAGGACATTCTCCACAGCCACAGGCAGCCACAGCTCCAGGAAACCTGCCTCAGGGGTAGGGAGGGTGATTCTGAGGAAACTGGGGGCGCAGAGGGAGCACTTCCTCTTCAGAGCGGAGGGAAAGCCCCAGGCGGCCCCAGCTCTCACAAGGAGTGGCCCAAGGTGGGTTTGACCTCACGAAAGAGGCAACCTGCCAGGAGCTGTGCTAAGTGCTGACATGGGTGTTGCCTTTGAAGACGGTGCCTGCGATGGAGCGGAGAGGAAGGCCCTGGCTGACTTTTCTCCACCTCAGACACGTCCCTTTCCAGAAGCTCATGTGCTGTCTCCCTAGGGGAGGCCCAGCAGCAGCTCAGAGTTAATGGGGTCACGTTGGATTGTCAGCTCAGGGAACAAGCACTTGAGTGAGAGGGACAACTCTGGGTCTACTACTCCCCAGCTGGGTGACCTCAGGCAAGTTCCTCGAGGGCTCTGATCCAAGTTCCTCTTTGCGAAATGGGACTAATCCACCGACCTCACAGGGAAGCCATGGGAACCAAACCAGACAACAAAAGTGAAGCTTCTCCTCAAGACTCCTGAGTCACGGGGGAAATGCAAATTATGTGCAGTGAGATAACCTCCTCACACTCCCTGGGCTGGCTAAAATTTCAAAAGACTGACCACATCAAGGGCTAACGGGATGTGGAGCAACTGGAAACCTCACACATTGCTGGCGGGAATGCAAAATGGTGCTGCCATTTTGGAAAACAGTTAAAAAGTTAAACAGCACTTAAACATCACCAGACAAAGGAAGAGGACAAGCTGCGTGAGCTCATTTATATAAGATTCCAGAAAATGCAAACTCGTGTATAGTGACAGAAAGATGGAGGGATCTGCAGGGGCACGAGGGCCGAGAGTCACAAGGACATTTTGGTGGTGTGACAGGATTTGTGTTCCCTTAGTGCCCGCAGTCCTTGGTCATGCCACTTTGAAGAATGAAGAGGTGGACCAGATGAAGAGTGGTGGGCAGCAAAGCAAAGTTCATTGAGCAAGAGTATAAAGCTCCCGGAGAGGGACGGGGGCCCAAGGGGGTTACCCTCGGAGTATCTAAGTTTACGGGTTTTTATGAGCTCTTTTGTGGAACGATCTTAAGCAACCAGGGTGTGCTGAGTCATGCCCATTAGGGCTTTGGTCACGTATCTGTCTACCTGTTAGGTTAATGTCTCTGTGCTGCTGGTCTTTTTTCGCTGACATTTGGGGGCTTATGTCTTTTTTAAAATTTTTATTTATTTTTATTTATTTTTTAGAGATTTTATTTATTTGAGAGAGAGAGAGCAAGAGAGCACATGAGCAGGGGGGAGGGGCAGAAGGAGAGGGAGAAGCAGACTCCCCACTGAGCAGGGAGCCTGACACGGGACTTGAACCCAGGACCCTGAGATCATGACCTGAGCTGAAGGCAGATGCTTAACCATCTGAGCCACCCAGGCATTGGTGGCTTATGTCTTAGCTGCCCCTTGCCCGTGATTTTGACAAGTGCTCTGAGGTTAATTGTCTTACTCTAGGATGTTTGGCAAAAGTCATTTCTGCAAAGGCTGCAAAGCAGAATGTTGGTGCCGTCCTGTCTCAGCTGCATGGCAAGATGTTAGTGCTGTTTTATTTTAGCTGTCCTGACCCCATATTTTCTTGTTGGGGACCCTGGCCCTGTCTGCCTGACTGTCCAGCTAATTCCTGACAGTGGTGATGGCCTCATGGGCATATGCATATGTCCTCTCTAAATATGTGCAGTTTATTACGTGTCCATTACACCTCAAGAAAGCGTGTGAAACAGCTTTTTGGAGGCAACGAAGAGCAGACATGACAGTGAAAAAAACAAAATCAAAGAAAGGTGTAGCATCTGGTCCAGAGTTACTTCGTCAGTGCTGAGTAGTTGACCCAATTGCTGCACATCTGAACCCAGAACAGGCTTCTCACTATGTCTGTTCACGCGTTTGTCTTCCGCGAGTAATCGCAGCAGAGAGAGGGGCTGAGCTCTGGGCGCAGGAGTCCTGGTCCTGCCTTTAGGAGAGTCACCCAAGAGGACTGGGGGGCCCGACACACCATCCCAGACCCACATCACCTGTGCTAGGGACTGAGGAGGTGAACGTGGAGCAGACACCAGGAGGGAGCCACGGAAGGAGGTAGAAAGCGGGTGGCCCATTCTGCCTGGCGCAGGGGAACGGTGTCAAGTAAGGTTTCACAAAGGAAATGGTTTCCAGGTGACCTTGAAGGATGAGCAGTTCATGGGCTGGGAACCAGGGGAAAGGGACAAAGACACAAAGCAAAATCCGGCCTTTTTCTTCTTTGTCTCTGCGTCTCAGACCTCCCCCTCATTTCTCTTAGCAGGACACCAGTCACCCTATATCCAGGATGACCTCATCTCAAGATCCTTAACTTAGTTGCATCTACAAAGACCCTATTTCCAGGTGGGGTTAGGGCTTGGACACACCGGGGCCACCACTTAACCAACTGTTCCTTCGACTGTGTGTGAATCCAGAGGCAGACTGACCCTTTCCTCGCTCCATACTGCGCCCATGGAAGGAAGTCAGTCTGGAGGCCACACTTGGAGAAGGAGGGGGACATTGTTTTGTAAAGTCATCCCAGCTTACACTCCAGACCCTCTGAGGCAGGCATCTCTCCTCCCTACCCTCTCTACAGCCCCCAGATGGTTCAAATCCCAGTGTGGCCACCTATCAGGCCAGTGACCTCACACAGGGGACGTGAGCTCTCCTGGCCTTAGCAAAAGGGAAGTTGCCAATTTCTGGGGTCTGCTGTGGGAATGGACCCACTAAATCACCCCTGCCTGACTCTCCGAAGAGGGGCCCCTCCCTCATCTTCCAGGACCCTCTGGGGAGCCCTGTTGCCCCCACTTGGGTTGTCCACAGTGATGTTTGCTGCCGGGAAGCCTTCCTCTGTCTCCATGGTGTGGGGGGCCTGGTCCCTGTGTCTGAGACTCAGATTTGGACCCTCCCCTGCCAGGCTCCATCCCCTTTGGGACACTGTCTACTGCTGGTGGGAGGTGTGTCCCTGCTGCTCTTCTGAGAGTCTACCGGGTCCTGGCTGTTAGTGGCCATGGGACATCTCGGTCTTCCTCATGGTCACTATCTCCTTGGGATTCAGACCCGAGCCCACCGAGGCTGGGCTAGAGGACAGGCCGAACGGCTGTACTGAGCTCTGGCTCAGAGTCACTCAGTCCTTCCCCAGGACTA
Organism: Ailuropoda melanoleuca; assembly: GCF_002007445.2. Classification (NCBI taxonomy): domain Eukaryota; kingdom Metazoa; phylum Chordata; class Mammalia; order Carnivora; family Ursidae; genus Ailuropoda; species Ailuropoda melanoleuca. The sequence goes on along the minus strand of NC_048221.1, from coordinate 137,677,531 downwards.
GGTTCTGTTTCAGGCCCAGCCTGCCTGCCTGGCTGGATTTTCCCTCAGATTCCAGGGGGCTCCTCAATCCCTCACGGAGAACAGGTGCCCGTTGGAGCCACCCCTCTAGTCCCTGAAGTGTGCTCTGAGCATAGCAGGTGTCCCCTTGTGGCTGAAGCTAGAACCTGCCCCCCATACACACATGCCCGGGGCAAAGGGCCTCGCAGGGCGTGGGACACACAGTAGGTGCTCAATAAACACCGACATTCTTTATGGCTTGTATACACATGCTCACAGGGAATAAGTGCTCGATAAAACCCCTAGCATGCGNCGCTCACAGGGAATAAGTGCTCGGTAAAACCCCTAGCATGCGCACACACGTGCACGCACACACACACGTGCACACATGCGCACTCACACAGGCACACACACGCACACAGGCACAGGCACACACACGCACACACGCGCACAGGCACACGCACGTGCACACATGCGCACTCACACAGGCACACACACGCACACAGGCACACACACATGCACACACGTGCACACACGCGCACGCACACAGGCACACGCATGCACACAGGCACAGGCACACACACGCACACGCACAGGCACACGTACGTGTACACACGCACACAGGCACAGGCACACACACGCACAGGCACACACACATACGTGCACACACGCGCACGCACACAGGCACAGGCACGCACACACGCACACACAGGCACACACACACGCACAGGCACAGGCACACACACGTACGTGCACACACGCGCACGCACACAGGCACAGGCACACACACATGCACACACGTGCACACACACACGCACAGGCACACACACACGCACACACAGGCACACACATGCGCACACAGACACAGGAAGCCCGCTGCCCTGTGGGTCTGCGAATCTGAAAGGACTGTGTGGTGAGGCTCTTCTGAGCCGTAGAAACTCTAGGGCCCAGACCCGTGTACGGTGTCATTATCACAAATGCGAATCCCTTTCCTTTGCTAGATGCCAGCTATGCACGGAGGATGAAGGAAGAAGGAAGAAGGAAGAAGGGGCAGGCAGAGAGGAAGTTCTGGGGGCCCATGGGGAAGAACCAGTCAGGAAAGGAGGAAGCCTAGGCAGCCCAGGGGCCCAGAGCGTGTGGGAGATGTTGGGTCAAGCCAGCACTCTGCCCAGAGAAAGACAGCGAGGGGGACAGGAGACCAGGACAAGGTCCCAAAGGGAAAGAAGCAGGCTTCTGAGCCAGAAGAGATGCTTTCGTCAGGAAGAACGCATCAGAGACACCGTCCAGGCCGAGGGTGCAGCAAGGGGCAGCGGGCCGCGGCCAGGTAGCTCAGCCTTGCTGCTCTGCTGGGCCTCCCCGAGGATGAGGATGCGGCCGGAGGGGCTCCTGGTGAAGCAGTGTTGGGGGGAGGAAGGAAAGCCGGTGATGGATGGTTGTAATAAGAGCCTGAAAAGGCCCCAGAGAAAGGCCTTTGACACAATTTGGAAACACAACGGAGTCAGGGAAGCGGCTCTGGTTTAGAGCAGCGAGGCCAAGAAATGCACAGGGGGCTGCTCTGGGAGGAGGCTCGGCTCCTTTCCGGCTCCCCACCCCCACCCCCACCAGAGCTGTTGAGATTCCAGGACAAAGCCTTCGTTTTTGGAACTGCTTTTCTTGAATGCATCAGGGTGGAAAATAAGAAGGCATAGGGGGCATAAGGTAGAGAGCTGGCTTTAGGGTCCCTTAGATCCAGTTTCCTATTTGGGTCCTGCCACTTCCTGGCGAGGTGGCTTTGGACACAGTAGTTAACCTTTCTGGCCTCTAGGGGATTGGACTTTGCTTTTTACTTGTTCTGAATTATCTATAATGTCTTGCACAGCACGTGAGTGTGACTAATGGATTCGCTCCTTCCTCTGTTCATTCAAACACTCATCAACCACCTATCACATCTAACCAACTCACTCCCATGTCCACCGTCCTACCAACTCCCCACATTTCCCCTTCAAACTCCAACAGCTGGACCCCGCCTGGAACCCCCCCCCCACACACACACACTCACTCCTGCGCTCTTGTCACATTGTCACCTGCGGCTGCCAGAATGTTCCGGGCTCCCTGGTGCTTGCAAGCATCAGGAGGTTCAGCCCCCCGTCTGAAACGCACCCCACTCCAGCCTCCCCCCCCCCAGGCAGAGCTAGTTGGACCCCTTCTTGGCCCGGGAAGCCCCTTACACACGGGCCTCTAGTTTGACTGTTATCAGGACGGGCCTGCCTGCCCTGCAGCCTGGGGCTCCTGGAGGGACAGGCATTGGTTCTTGGCCTCTTTTGCGTCGTCAGCATCTGGCGCAGAGTGAGGGCTGAGAAAACGTTGAGGCCTGAAGGGAAAAAGAAATTACACTACACAGTATGGGTACGGGTTGGACTGTGACCCCGCCAAGCCTCAAAAGATACGCTGAAGTCTGTGATGGGCTGAATTGCACCCCAAAATGGACATGTTGAAGCCCTAATCCCCAGGACCTCTGGGGACTGTATTTGGAGACGGGGCCTTTGAAGAGGTAATCAGGTTAAAATGAAGCCTTGAGGGTGGGTCCTACTCCTATCTGACTAGTGTCCTTATAAGAAGAGATTAGGACACACGAGTGTCACACCGGAGAAGACTGCCACGTGCAAGCTCCGGAGAGAGGCTTCCAGAGAAACCAAACCTGCCAGCACCTTGATCTGGGATTGCCAGTCCCCGGAACGATGAGAGGAGAAATGTGTTGTTTGCGTGGCCCAGTCTGTGGTATTTGGTTCTGAGCCCAGACAAACTGATACAAAGTCCTAACCCCCAGCACCTCACAGCGTGGCCTTATTTGGAGCTAGGGTCCTGACAGCTGTAATTCGTTAAGATGAGGTCATCAGGCTGGGCCCTCTTCCAGTCTGACTGGTGTCCTTATAAGAACAGGGAATTTGGACAGAGACGGGCACACAGGGAAGAGGGCTTCCTCTTGGATTTCCGGCCTCTGGGAATGTGAGACAATGCACTTCTGTTATGTTAGGCCCCCCAGTTGGTGGTACTCCCAGCAGCCCTGGGAGACTGATACGGGATGGGAGATAAAAAAGGTTTACTCTATTACAAGTTCACGGAAGCAAGGGGTTTTCTGCCAACGGCAGCACGAAGCTCTGGTGTCTGCGCCAGATTGTTGGAGATGAGCTCCCAGGGCCCTCCTCTATATCGCTGCTAGTCCTTATCAACTCCTGCCTCCGCTCAGACCCACGACCAGTTGCTACATTCCTCAGCGCTGCCCCGAGCTGGTGTGCCCCGAGAACCATGCTCTGCCAGTGAGATGGGCTCAGGAAATATTGTTGCTCACTGAGCTTCCTGCCCAGGATTGTGCTGGCTCCCTGAAATTCCGTCTCCAGGAAACCTCGACCCAGGCCCAGCCAGCCCTTAGCGGGTCCCTCGAAGCTCCTGTGCCAAAATTTTGAACCTTCCTGGTAGTTCCCAACACGGCCATCCACAGCTGGCTTCCGTTCTTTACCTTTGCAGTTAGCTGTCCAACTCTGCACCCGTCCACTCCCAGCTCCTAGTAAAGCAGAGACGGCAGAGGAGAGGACGGAGCCCAGGCCTCCGGGAAGCTGTGGGAGAAGAGCCGGGGTGGGGGTGAGCCTCGATGCTCCGCGTCCCGGTGGTTGGGAAACACCGTTCTCTGCCAGGCCTGCCCCCTAGAAGCAGGGCCAGGAGCAGAAGCAGCCCCTGGTGGAAAGCAGGCACCTCAGGGATATGTGAGTCAAGGCTCCCTGACCTTCGGTGAGCACCCAGATCATCTGGGGTCTTGCTGACGTGCAGACGGTGAAGCAGAAGGCCTGCGCGGGGCCCGGACACCGCAAGGCTACCGAGTGATGTCCATGCCTATGCTGCTGGCCTGGGGACCACACGTCGAGTACTTCGGTCCCCGCCCAGGGCTGGAGCTGCACTGCCTCCCTGACCGGTGGGTACTAGGGTAATGTTTGAGCACCTTGGCTGATGGGGAGCCAGGACCCGCAGGGCAGTCCGCTCTGCTCTGGGACAGCCCTGTCCACCCTTCCCACCTGGGTCAGAGAATGCCTCCCTAAGGCTCTGCGGGCTGCCCTCAATGTCCCGTGAGGGCCCCAGGCTCACCCCCGCCAGGTTATCTGGATACGGGCTTGTCAGTGTGGGGCTCAGGCAGTCTCCACACTTTGAACCCCCGTCTGCCCTTTCCCGGTGGTGCTCACATCCATGACTCCTCTGTCCCCCAGGCTCCCCCAAAGTGTGGGCCCCCTCCAGGAATCCCTGTACTGGGAGAAAGTGGGGGCCAGTCTGTATTCAGCTCCGTGGTTCCTCCACGCTCCTGCCTGCTGCTCCTCCCTGAGCCCTTGGTCATGGTCAAGGTCAAATCCACCCTGCGCTCCCGGCCTGTGCCACCGTCCCTAATAGCAGCGGGCTTCATAGGCCAAACAGCCAATGCTCTGTCTGCATCCTCCACACCTGCGCTGACAGATGTTCTTGCTCTGGGGAACGTTTCAGCTGAGGAGACCCCAGCTCAAGGGGAACCCTACTCCTCTGTGACCCTGCTGCCCCCACAGGGTCCCAGGGACCTCTGAGATGCCTCAGGGGCTGTGACCCCTGAAAGGGCTTAGCTCAAAGCATCTGCCGGAACACAGATAAGGAGGAAGAAGGGAAGAAAAGGAAAGGAAGGGAGTTAGAGGGGCTGGGAGAAGATCAGAAAATGAGTGGCGGTGGCCCCTGACCTGGGCCCTGGCGGGATTTATGAATTCATTTCTTCCAGGGCCTCCTGTGGGTGGGGCCCACCTGTAGGCAAGGTCTGGCCCTCCCCGAGCACATGCGCGGTATGAACTGACCTCCTCCCTGAGGGTTCCCGTGGCAACGGGGACCCCAGCCTCTGCTCGGAGCCCCTGAACTCAGCCTGAGCGGCCCGGAAGTTCTGAGGAGCCAGTCCTTGTTTCGGGTCCCGCTCTGGCTCTGTTGGCGAGTCTGGGCCCAGAAAGCTTCCCAGGGCAGGGACAGTGCTAATGGGTGGCGTGGGTGTGAGCACGACCCTCTGTAAGGAAATTCGGGAGCTACCACTGTTCCTAACCACGAAAAATCATAGGCGGGAGAGGAAGCCAACACTCAGATGAAGAGCAGCAGCAGGTCTGCTCTGTCAGTGTCTCTCCAGCCGTCCACAGGCTCACCCACCCCCTTCCCGGCCCAGTTCCCACTGTTCCCTCCTGTCATTCCTATAAGATGGGTATAGTCGTGGCCTCCCCTATATGCCTTTCTCAGCTACACACATTGGTCCACTCCTCCTCGTAATCTCATATATCTCTAGGTGCTGAAATCCTACACAGCCTTCAAGGACTGTCCCACATGCCTCTTCCTCCAGGAAGCTCTCCTTGATAACCTCAACCAGAAGCGCTTTTCACTCCTGCCTTCACCGCATGTGGCATCTGACATGGAGCGTCAGGAGGCATGTTTCGGTTCAGGCTCTGGGGGAAAATGTGGATTAAGGGTGTAAGTCTTCAGTCAGGCTGACATGGACAAATCCCAGCTCCACTCTGTATTAGTTAGGTGACCTTGAGCAAGTTTCTTCTCTGCCTGGGCTTCAGTTTTCCCTTCTGTGAAACAGATTTCCATAAGGTCTCAGGTTTCATGAGATAACACATGTCAAGCAGCCAGAAGCAGGGAAGAAAGGCAGCCCTTCCACAAGGCCATTCCTGGGACCGGCCGTGGGCCTCTTTCCACTTTCCTCAGGCTGTCACTCAGCTGCCATGGCCCGCCCCTGCCACCCACACTTCCCGTCCGACCTGTCCTAGTTACACGCTCATCACCTCCGTCCCCCCAACGTCCCATTTGTGGTGTATCACGCATTCATTGTGGCCTGTCTCCTCCTTGGAGCCACCAGTCTGAGAGCCGGGGGTTCCGTCTGATGTCAGCATGATGGCCTGACGTGGGATCTGGTCCTGACGGAATGAGAAGGGAGACGGGGGACCCATGAGAGGAACACACAGAGTGGGGCCGCCGCTACCCTGGGCCGCTGGGGGGCTGGGCCGGGCCGGGCTGGGCCGGGCCGGGCGGTGGGTTCCCAGAGTTCTTCCTGCGAGCTTCTCCTGTTCCGAACGCCGCCTCTGCCTCTTCTGTCTCCTCCCCTGGACATAGTGAAAAGACCACTCCTAAACCCAGTTCATCTGTTCCTGTCGAGAGAAAATAACGAAACCATAGCGACCAATTCTCAGCATCATCCTGAATCAGTCAGATGAGACCTAGATCAGGGGCGGCCACCCGGGAGGGCAGCCGAATCTCCCAGAACGTGCTGACCGTGACTCTCGTGCCGTGAGGGGCAGAGGTGTGATTAAACTGCCCACCTGAGCCTCAGGCTGCCCTTCTGGTCCCCCCCCCACTCTCTCCGGGACAGACAGAAAGGTGGGGTGGTGTCCCTGCTGCCCCACGAGGGCAGGCATTCCACACCCATTCCTTCGCTTCCCTGGGAAGTGGCCCCAGGAAGCAGGCAATGTTATTTCTCTCCATATCACAGATGAAGAAACTGAGGCCCAGCCGTTGGCCCACAGCCAAAGAGCAGTTCTTTGTGGAGGGATGGAGTCAGGGATGAGTCAGGACTCACACTCACATTTCCTGTTCCCCCAACTGAGCCTTGTCCATTGGGACCCCATTTAACATTCTTCAGCCAGACACAGGCCAAGGTCTCCTGCCCTTCACTCCATGGCTCTGTTTGGAAATCCTGTGTCCTTCCAGGAGCCCCTGTGACCTCAGGTGGGCCACTTGGCTCATACCCCTTTTGACATGTAGATGCTAGTTTGGTTAAATAATCTTCAATTCACCACGCATGAACATTGTGTGTTTAGGAGTTCCTCAGAATTCTTAGAGATCAGGGATGGTGTGAGGCCCACTGGGTTGAAGAGAAAGGGGCTGTGGATGGGGTGGGGGGACAGGATTTGTGTAGGAGCCCAGACTGGTACAGGAGGGACGGAGACTTGAAGCCAGGCCTATGCCTTCTGGCTGGCTTTCTCCTCTCTGCTCCTGGCAGGCTGAAGCGGGGTGAGCACCAGAAGCGAACTCACAGCTACAGGCAAGATAAAAACAGCCTGTGTTTGGGGCGCCTGCATGGCTCCGTCGGTCAAGTGTCTGACTCTTGATTTCAGCTCAGATCACGATCTCGGGGTCCTGAGACGGTGCCCTGGATTGGGCTCCACACTCAGCGCTGAGTCCGCTTGAGAGCCTCTCTTTCCCTCTCCCTCTGCCCTTCNGCATGAACATTGTGTGTTTAGGAGTTCCTCAGAATTCTTAGAGATCAGGGATGGTGTGAGGCCCACTGGGTTGAAGAGAAAGGGGCTGTGGATGGGGTGGGGGGACAGGATTTGTGTAGGAGCCCAGACTGGTACAGGAGGGACGGAGACTTGAAGCCAGGCCTATGCCTTCTGGCTGGCTTTCTCCTCTCTGCTCCTGGCAGGCTGAAGCGGGGTGAGCACCAGAAGCGAACTCACAGCTACAGGCAAGATAAAAACAGCCTGTGTTTGGGGCGCCTGCATGGCTCCGTCGGTCAAGTGTCTGACTCTTGATTTCAGCTCAGATCACGATCTCGGGGTCCTGAGACAGAGCCCTGGATTGGGCTCCACACTCAGCGCTGAGTCCGCTTGAGAGCCTCTCTTTCCCTCTCCCTCTGCCCTTCNTGTAGGAGCCCAGACTGGTACAGGAGGGACAGAGACTTGAAGCCAGGCCTATGCCTTCTGGCTGGCTTTCTCCTCTCTGCTCCTGGCAGGCTGAAGCGGGGTGAGCACCAGAAGCGAACTCACAGCTACAGGCAAGATAAAAACAGCCTGTGTTTGGGGCGCCTGCATGGCTCCGTCGGTCAAGTGTCTGACTCTTGATTTCAGCTCAGATCACGATCTCGGGGTCCTGAGACGGTGCCCTGGATTGGGCTCCACACTCAGCGCTGAGTCCGCTTGAGAGCCTCTCTTTCCCTCTCCCTCTGCCCTTCCCGACTGCATGCTCTCTCTAACATAAATTTTTAAAAAATTTTTTAAAAACCCAGCCTAGGTTTAAAGTACAGCCAGTTATCCATTGTCTCGTCGATGTGCAGAAACTGGACTCTGCTCCTTGGCCTTCATTGAGTCGAAGGTGGAGCTGTCTCATGCAGAAGGTCCCCCGGGCCCTGGTGGGTCTAGACTCAGATGGGAGGAGAGGGATGAGCTGGCCACTGATTCTCTGGTCAGTGTCGTCTCCTCCCTTCACCCTCTCTGGTCACTGAGATGGAGTGTCCACTGTTGAGCTCCCAGCTGCCTCCAGCTCCTTGCAGGACAGACCTGCACCTGCTGTTCTTAGGAAAGACTCATTTTGCCCCCAGCATGTCAGATGTTGCTGCAAGCCGCGAAACCNCGCAAGCCGTGAAACCAGGGATGGGGTGACTTACCATCAGCTGTTTAAGGCACCTGGCGTTGCTGGCTGTAAGCAACCCCTCTGGTTAAACATGGGTATTTTGCAAAAGAAGCATGCTCACTTCTTTGCTGTAGGACGGAATGTCGTGAATGACACTAAGCATTTGTTTAGTACCAGTGGTTTATAAAGTGCTCTTCACCGACAATCGTGACGTCCGTGTTAGGGCTGTGAGTCTCCGTGTTAGGGCTGTGAGTCTAGAAGGACGGCCCAGCTCTTGTTCTAGGGCTTTCTTTTCATCAATAGGGCTCTGAAACCAGGAGCAAGACTTCCAACATATTTGGCTTGGATGTGATTTTTGATAACCCTATTTATTTTTCATAAATACAGCTTGTAGGAATATCAGATCGGTCACAAATATTAGATTACAAGATCTACTCCCTTCTGCTGTGTGAACTCCTCCATATCCTGGTGAAGAGCTTGTCAGGGTTCAACTCTACGTAGCATTCCTATTAGGGGCAGAAGCCAGGAGACTCAATTCTCTCACTTTCTAGAACTTTAGTAAAGTCTCAAAGATAAATAAATAAGTAAATAAATAAGTTTTTTCCTTTTCCTAGAATTTTCTCAGTGTTCCCGCTAGCCAGATTCTGTTAGCTTTATTTTGCATTCATTCATTAACAGTTAAAAGACTGTGTCCTAATCCAGGCTGGGTATATCAGGGAAGGCTTCCTGGAGGGGGTGACATCTGAGAGAGGTAAGTGAAGGAATGGAAAGAAGTCCAGGCAGCAGAGTGAGGCTGGAGACATGAGAGCACTGTGTACTCAAAGGACCTGTTTGGTGAGATGGCCCTTAAGGAGCACAGTGACAGTGGGGACAATTGAACTTTAACCCTCAGCCTGGAGTCCCACACTGGGACATCTTCGCAGGGAAAACATTCTCATATTACCTTTTACTTCCTCCAGGTAGGAATCACAGCTGTTATTAAACAATTACTGGCATAATTTGATAGTTAATATTTCCCCTGAGCAAATATAAGTATAATCTCCACGAGAACAGAGACGAATTCTCTAGACCTACAATTCTCCAGCCCTAGAGCCGTGCCGGGTCATAGCAGATGCGTAGGAAATAGGGAGAGGAAGGGAAGGAGGGAAGGAAAGGCGGTGATAAAATCTACCAGCCATTTGAGAAAAATCGTCTTGGCTGCAAATGGAGGAAAACTGGCAGAGGGTCTGTCTGGGGGTGCCCAGTGAGAGTGCCGCTGTCATCACCAGGGTGACAGGTGCAGTGGTCTGAAGGCAGTGGCAGGGGTGGGGAGGAAGGGACAGAGAGCTGAGAAGAGCCGGGCAGGTGAGATGTATACGACCTGGAGCCTGGGTGAGTGAGAAGTAGCCAATCCCTCTAAGGGACTCCGAGGCCCAGACCTGACTCTCGGTCCTACTGAGTTGGCCTGGGGTGCAGGAGGCAGGAGTAATTCCACCAGGCCCTGGGGACCCTCAGGTGCATCCAGGAAGGAGAACCACTGGAGGGGAGTGAGGAGCTCCTGACTCCAAGGCTTTGGGAGAGAGAACACAGGAGGGAGAGAACTTTCCGAAGAGTCAGCACAGATAAGGAGGTCATAAGATAATACTGATCGCATTGGATGCATGTGAATTAAGAAAGCAAGCTGCCCGCTGGTTTTTGTTTGCTCTTATGGAGTCAAGGTGAGGAAAACAGAAACCACCCGGACCTTTATTTTGATCAGGAATCAGAGAAAAGGCAATGAATCAGGAATGATTCTGTGCCACGGGGGGCCGAGGGGACCCTGGGGAAATTCTGTCTTCGAGGTACTTTGCTTTCCGCTGGCTGAGCACCAGGTGATGGGCGTGAGTATGGGCTTGCAGGAAATCGCAGAGCAAGCCATTTGACAGGTGCTGGGGACGGAAAGGCAGCCTTCCCTGTGCGGCTCTGCTTCCAGCTGCTTCTCTGCGGTACAGAACGATACACCGACTTTGTTTCATACTACATTTCTTAATGGGCTCTGGCAGCCCTGAGGCAGCCTTCGGGTTCCATTTGTTCCTTGGATAATGAGCTGAGCCTCAGAGCCACCGGAGAAAGACCTAATGCTTATTATACATACCGCCACGGGCTGTCTGCTCCCCCAAACCTCCAGTCAGATGTTGCACTAAAATCATCTGGTTCAATAAGGCCATTTGCATCCAGGCAAGTGGCCCTTGGTGACTAATAGAAATCCAACTTTATCTTGGCCAGAAAGACCTTTGGTAAGCCGCATTAATTTTGTTTGCACGGTGGAATGGAACACATCTTTAGCTCTTTTGGGGGGAGATGGGCCTGTGCTTCTCCAGAGAGCGCTTCCTGGGGGCTCCCAGACATCGGACTCGCCAGTCGTGATTAAGCCCGGCGGCTCCCAGGTCCAGCTCCTGCATAGAAGGACAATCTGCCTTATTGTTTCACGGCCTTCCGGCTCAGAGACTGTTGTGATGATGGGGCAACCTGAATTCGAATAAAGCTTCAAGTAGTCATTTGGGCTTGATGCATTCGGTCTGGCACAAGCACAGCCTTCACAGCAGGGATGATTCTGTCTGGCTCCCCCCACCCCAGTGGTCTGGAAATTAAAGCTGTTATTTTCCATCTGGAGTCCTGGGAATTGGGTTATTATTGCCAAAGACGGAAGAATGGGTTTCTACAATTATCATTCAGGAGAACAATGCACCAGAGAGAAACCCTAGATATTTCCAGAAAGGTAGGCAGTGGGTACCTTGGCAGTGTGTGACCCCAACAGGAAATGTCTCTGCCAACTACTTGGGAACATCTTGGGGTGGGCGAAGCACCCCTGGACACATCTCTACCAGGCATTCAGTGTATCTGGGAGGGCAGGAAAGACCACTTCCTTTAGGATTTTACCGCACCTTTGGGGAAAAAAGCCCAGAGCCGTCAGGGGTCTCCACGACACTAAATCAGTGAGGATGTCTAGTCACAAACATCCAGAATAAATTCAGTCTGATTCAAAGAAAAGTGTTGAAGATGTACAGTGCCGNGTGGTATTTGGTTCTGAGCCCAGACAAACTGATACAAAGTCCTAACCCCCAGCACCTCACAGCGTGGCCTTATTTGGAGCTAGGGTCCTGACAGCTGTAATTCGTTAAGATGAGGTCATCAGGCTGGGCCCTCTTCCAGTCTGACTGGTGTCCTTATAAGAACGGGGAATTTGGACAGAGACGGGCACACAGGGAAGAGGGCTTCCTCTTGGATTTCCGGCCTCTGGGAATGTGAGACAATGCACTTCTGTTATGTTAGGCCCCCCAGTTGGTGGTACTCCCAGCAGCCCTGGGAGACTGATACGGGATGGGAGATAAAAAAGGTTTACTCTATTACAAGTTCACGGAAGCAAGGGGTTTTCTGCCAACGGCAGCACGAAGCTCTGGTGTCTGCGCCAGATTGTTGGAGATGAGCTCCCAGGGCCCTCCTCTATATCGCTGCTAGTCCTTATCAACTCCTGCCTCCGCTCAGACCCACGACCAGTTGCTACATTCCTCAGCGCTGCCCCGAGCTGGTGTGCCCCGAGAACCATGCTCTGCCAGTGAGATGGGCTCAGGAAATATTGTTGCTCACTGAGCTTCCTGCCCAGGATTGTGCTGGCTCCCTGAAATTCCGTCTCCAGGAAACCTCGACCCAGGCCCAGCCAGCCCTTAGCGGGTCCCTCGAAGCTCCTGTGCCAAAATTTTGAACCTTCCTGGTAGTTCCCAACACGGCCATCCACAGCTGGCTTCCGTTCTTTACCTTTGCAGTTAGCTGTCCAACTCTGCACCCGTCCACTCCCAGCTCCTAGTAAAGCAGAGACGGCAGAGGAGAGGACGGAGCCCAGGCCTCCGGGAAGCTGTGGGAGAAGAGCCGGGGTGGGGGTGAGCCTCGATGCTCCGCGTCCCGGTGGTTGGGAAACACCGTTCTCTGCCAGGCCTGCCCCCTAGAAGCAGGGCCAGGAGCAGAAGCAGCCCCTGGTGGAAAGCAGGCACCTCAGGGATATGTGAGTCAAGGCTCCCTGACCTTCGGTGAGCACCCAGATCATCTGGGGTCTTGCTGACGTGCAGACGGTGAAGCAGAAGGCCTGCGCGGGGCCCGGACACCGCAAGGCTACCGAGTGATGTCCATGCCTATGCTGCTGGCCTGGGGACCACACGTCGAGTACTTCGGTCCCCGCCCAGGGCTGGAGCTGCACTGTCTCCCTGACCGGTGGGTACTAGGGTAATGTTTGAGCACCTTGGCTGATGGGGAGCCAGGACCCGCAGGGCAGTCCGCTCTGCTCTGGGACAGCCCTGTCCACCCTTCCCACCTGGGTCAGAGAATGCCTCCCTAAGGCTCTGCGGGCTGCCCTCAATGTCCCGTGAGGGCCCCAGGCTCACCCCCGCCAGGTTATCTGGATACGGGCTTGTCAGTGTGGGGCTCAGGCAGTCTCCACACTTTGAACCCCCGTCTGCCCTTTCCCGGTGGTGCTCACATCCATGACTCCTCTGTCCCCCAGGCTCCCCCAAAGTGTGGGCCCCCTCCAGGAATCCCTGTACTGGGAGAAAGTGGGGGCCAGTCTGTATTCAGCTCCGTGGTTCCTCCACGCTCCTGCCTGCTGCTCCTCCCTGAGCCCTTGGTCATGGTCAAGGTCAAATCCACCCTGCGCTCCCGGCCTGTGCCACCGTCCCTAATAGCAGCGGGCTCCACAGGCCGAACAGCCAATGCTCTGTCTGCGTCCTCCACACCTGCGCTGACAGATGTTCTTGCTCTGGGGAACGTTTCAGCTGAGGAGACCCCAGCTCAAGGGGAACCCTACTCCTCTGTGACCCTGCTGCCCCCACAGGGTCCCAGGGACCTCTGAGATGCCTCAGGGGCTGTGACCCCTGAAAGGGCTTAGCTCAAAGCATCTGCCGGAACACAGATAAGGAGGAAGAAGGGAAGAAAAGGAAAGGAAGGGAGTTAGAGGGGCTGGGAGAAGATCAGAAAATGAGTGGCGGTGGCCCCTGACCTGGGCCCTGGCGGGATTTATGAATTCATTTCTTCCAGGGCCTCCTGTGGGTGGGGCCCACCTGTAGGCAAGGTCTGGCCCTCCCCGAGCACATGCGCGGTATGAACTGACCTCCTCCCTGAGGGTTCCCGTGGCAACGGGGACCCCAGCCTCTGCTCGGAGCCCCTGAACTCAGCCTGAGCGGCCCGGAAGTTCTGAGGAGCCAGTCCTTGTTTCGGGTCCCGCTCTGGCTCTGTTGGCGAGTCTGGGCCCAGAACGCTTCCCAGGGCAGGGACAGTGCCGATGGGTGGCGTGGATGTGAGCACGACCCTCTGTAAGGAAATTCGGGAGCTACCACTGTTCCTAACCACGAAAAATCATAGGCGGGAGAGGAAGCCAACACTCAGATGAAGAGCAGCAGCAGGTCTGCTCTGTCAGTGTCTCTCCAGCCGTCCACAGGCTCACCCACCCCCTTCCCGGCCCAGTTCCCACTGTTCCCTCCTGTCATTCCTATAAGATGGGTATAGTCGTGGCCTCCCCTATATGCCTTTCTCAGCTACACACATTGGTCCACTCCTCCTCGTAATCTCATATATCTCTAGGTGCTGAAATCCTACACAGCCTTCAAGGACTGTCCCACATGCCTCTTCCTCCAGGAAGCTCTCCTTGATAACCTCAACCAGAAGCGCTTTTCACTCCTGCCTTCACCGCATGTGGCATCTGACATGGAGCGTCAGGAGGCATGTTTCGGTTCAGGCTCTGGGGGAAAATGTGGATTAAGGGTGTAAGTCTTCAGTCAGGCTGACATGGACAAATCCCAGCTCCACTCTGTATTAGTTAGGTGACCTTGAGCAAGTTTCTTCTCTGCCTGGGCTTCAGTTTTCCCTTCTGTGAAACAGATTTCCATAAGGTCTCAGGTTTCATGAGATAACACATGTCAAGCAGCCAGAAGCAGGGAAGAAAGGCAGCCCTTCCACAAGGCCATTCCTGGGACCGGCCGTGGGCCTCTTTCCACTTTCCTCAGGCTGTCACTCAGCTGCCATGGCCCGCCCCTGCCACCCACACTTCCCGTCCGACCTGTCCTAGTTACACGCTCATCACCTCCGTCCCCCCAACGTCCCATTTGTGGTGTATCACGCATTCATTGTGGCCTGTCTCCTCCTTGGAGCCACCAGTCTGAGAGCCGGGGGTTCCGTCTGATGTCAGCATGATGGCCTGACGTGGGATCTGGTCCTGACGGAATGAGAAGGGAGACGGGGGACCCATGAGAGGAACACACAGAGTGGGGCCGCCGCTACCCTGGGCCGCTGGGGGGCTGGGCCGGGCCGGGCTGGGCCGGGCCGGGCGGTGGGTTCCCAGAGTTCTTCCTGCGAGCTTCTCCTGTTCCGAACGCCGCCTCTGCCTCTTCTGTCTCCTCCCCTGGACATAGTGAAAAGACCACTCCTAAACCCAGTTCATCTGTTCCTGTCGAGAGAAAATAACGAAACCATAGCGACCAATTCTCAGCATCATCCTGAATCAGTCAGATGAGACCTAGATCAGGGGCGGCCACCCGGGAGGGCAGCCGAATCTCCCAGAACGTGCTGACCGTGACTCTCGTGCCGTGAGGGGCAGAGGTGTGATTAAACTGCCCACCTGAGCCTCAGGCTGCCCTTCTGGTCCCCCCCCCACTCTCTCCGGGACAGACAGAAAGGTGGGGTGGTGTCCCTGCTGCCCCACGAGGGCAGGCATTCCACACCCATTCCTTCGCTTCCCTGGGAAGTGGCCCCAGGAAGCAGGCAATGTTATTTCTCTCCATATCACAGATGAAGAAACTGAGGCCCAGCCGTTGGCCCACAGCCAAAGAGCAGTTCTTTGTGGAGGGATGGAGTCAGGGATGAGTCAGGACTCACACTCACATTTCCTGTTCCCCCAACTGAGCCTTGTCCATTGGGACCCCATTTAACATTCTTCAGCCAGACACAGGCCAAGGTCTCCTGCCCTTCACTCCATGGCTCTGTTTGGAAATCCTGTGTCCTTCCAGGAGCCCCTGTGACCTCAGGTGGGCCACTTGGCTCATACCCCTTTTGACATGTAGATGCTAGTTTGGTTAAATAATCTTCAATTCACCACCCATGAACATTGTGTGTTTAGGAGTTCCTCAGAATTCTTAGAAATCAGGGATGGTGTGAGGCCCACTGGGTTGAAGAGAAAGGGGCTGTGGATGGGGTGGGGGGACAGGATTTGTGTAGGAGCCCAGACTGGTACAGGAGGGACAGAGACTTGAAGCCAGGCCTATGCCTTCTGGCTGGCTTTCTCCTCTCTGCTCCTGGCAGGCTGAAGCGGGGTGAGCACCAGAAGCGAACTCACAGCTACAGGCAAGATAAAAACAGCCTGTGTTTGGGGCGCCTGCATGGCTCCGTCGGTCAAGTGTCTGACTCTTGATTTCAGCTCAGATCACGATCTCGGGGTCCTGAGACGGTGCCCTGGATTGGGCTCCACACTCAGCGCTGAGTCCGCTTGAGAGCCTCTCTTTCCCTCTCCCTCTGCCCTTCCCGACTGCATGCTCTCTCTAACATAAATTTTTAAAAAATTTTTTAAAAACCCAGCCTAGGTTTAAAGTACAGCCAGTTATCCATTGTCTCGTCGATGTGCAGAAACTGGACTCTGCTCCTTGGCCTTCATTGAGTCGAAGGTGGAGCTGTCTCATGCAGAAGGTCCCCTGGGCCCCGGTGGGTCTAGACTCAGATGGGAGGAGAGGGATGAGCTGGCCACTGATTCTCTGGTCAGTGTCGTCTCCTCCCTTCACCCTCTCTGGTCACTGAGATGAAGTGTCCACTGTTGAGCTCCCAGCTGCCTCCAGCTCCTTGCAGGACAGACCTGCACCTGCTGTTCTTAGGAAAGACTCATTTTGCCCCCAGCATGTCAGATGTTGCTGCAAGCCGCGAAACCAGGGATGGGGTGACTTACCATCAGCTGTTTAAGGCACCCGGCGTTGCTGGCTGTAAGCAACCCCTCTGGTTAAACATGGGTATTTTGCAAAAGAAGCGTGCTCACTTCTTTGCTGTAGGACGGAATGTCGTGAATGACACTAAGCATTTGTTTAGTACCAGTGGTTTATAAAGTGCTCTTCACCGACAATCGTGACGTCCGTGTTAGGGCTGTGAGTCTCCGTGTTAGGGCTGTGAGTCTAGAAGGACGGCCCAGCTCTTGTTCTAGGGCTTTCTTTTCATCAATAGGGCTCTGAAACCAGGAGCAAGACTTCCAACATATTTGGCTTGGATGTGATTTTTGATAACCCTATTTATTTTTCATAAATACAGCTTGTAGGAATATCAGATCGGTCACAAATATTAGATTACAAGATCTACTCCCTTCTGCTGTGTGAACTCCTCCATATCCTGGTGAAGAGCTTGTCAGGGTTCAACTCTACGTAGCATTCCTATTAGGGGCAGAAGCCAGGAGACTCAATTCTCTCACTTTCTAGAACTTTAGTAAAGTCTCAAAGATAAATAAATAAGTAAATAAATAAGTTTTTTCCTTTTCCTAGAATTTTCTCAGTGTTCCCGCTAGCCAGATTCTGTTAGCTTTATTTTGCATTCATTCATTAACAGTTAAAAGACTGTGTCCTAATCCAGGCTGGGTATATCAGGGAAGGCTTCCTGGAGGGGGTGACATCTGAGAGAGGTAAGTGAAGGAATGGAAAGAAGTCCAGGCAGCAGAGTGAGGCTGGAGACATGAGAGCACTGTGTACTCAAAGGACCTGTTTGGTGAGATGGCCCTTAAGGAGCACAGTGACAGTGGGGACAATTGAACTTTAACCCTCAGCCTGGAGTCCCACACTGGGACATCTTCGCAGGGAAAACATTCTCATATTACCTTTTACTTCCTCCAGGTAGGAATCACAGCTGTTATTAAACAATTACTGGCATAATTTGATAGTTAATATTTCCCCTGAGCAAATATAAGTATAATCTCCACGAGAACAGAGACGAATTCTCTAGACCTACAATTCTCCAGCCCTAGAGCCGTGCCGGGTCATAGCAGATGCGTAGGAAATAGGGAGAGGAAGGGAAGGAGGGAAGGAAAGGCGGTGATAAAATCTACCAGCCATTTGAGAAAAATCGTCTTGGCTGCAAATGGAGGAAAACTGGCAGAGGGTCTGTCTGGGGGTGCCCAGTGAGAGTGCCGCTGTCATCACCAGGGTGACAGGTGCAGTGGTCTGAAGGCAGTGGCAGGGGTGGGGAGGAAGGGACAGAGAGCTGAGAAGAGCCGGGCAGGTGAGATGTATACGACCTGGAGCCTGGGTGAGTGAGAAGTAGCCAATCCCTCTAAGGGACTCCGAGGCCCAGACCTGACTCTCGGTCCTACTGAGTTGGCCTGGGGTGCAGGAGGCAGGAGTAATTCCACCAGGCCCTGGGGACCCTCAGGTGCATCCAGGAAGGAGAACCACTGGAGGGGAGTGAGGAGCTCCTGACTCCAAGGCTTTGGGAGAGAGAACACAGGAGGGAGAGAACTTTCCGAAGAGTCAGCACAGATAAGGAGGTCATAAGATAATACTGATCGCATTGGATGCATGTGAATTAAGAAAGCAAGCTGCCCGCTGGTTTTTGTTTGCTCTTATGGAGTCAAGGTGAGGAAAACAGAAACCACCCGGACCTTTATTTTGATCAGGAATCAGAGAAAAGGCAATGAATCAGGAATGATTCTGTGCCATGGGGGGCCGAGGGGACCCTGGGGAAATTCTGTCTTCGAGGTACTTTGCTTTCCGCTGGCTGAGCACCAGGTGATGGGCGTGAGTATGGGCTTGCAGGAAATCGCAGAGCAAGCCATTTGACAGGTGCTGGGGACGGAAAGGCAGCCTTCCCTGTGCGGCTCTGCTTCCAGCTGCTTCTCTGCGGTACAGAACGATACACCGACTTTGTTTCATACTACATTTCTTAATGGGCTCTGGCAGCCCTGAGGCAGCCTTCGGGTTCCATTTGTTCCTTGGATAATGAGCTGAGCCTCAGAGCCACCGGAGAAAGACCTAATGCTTATTATACATACCGCCACGGGCTGTCTGCTCCCCCAAACCTCCAGTCAGATATTGCACTAAAATCATCTGGTTCAATAAGGCCATTTGCATCCAGGCAAGTGGCCCTTGGTGACTAATAGAAATCCAACTTTATCTTGGCCAGAAAGACCTTTGGTAAGCCTCATTAATTTTGTTTGCACGGTGGAATGGAACACATCTTTAGCTCTTTTGGGGGGAGATGGGCCTGTGCTTTTCCAGAGAGCGCTTCCTGGGGGCTCCCAGACATCGGACTCGCCAGTCGTGATTAAGCCCGGCGGCTCCCAGGTCCAGCTCCTGCATAGAAGGACAATCTGCCTTATTGTTTCACGGCCTTCCGGCTCAGAGACTGTTGTGATGATGGGGCAACCTGAATTCGAATAAAGCTTCAAGTAGTCATTTGGGCTTGATGCATTCGGTCTGGCACAAGCACAGCCTTCACAGCAGGGATGATTCTGTCTGGCTCCCCCCACCCCAGTGGTCTGGAAATTAAAGCTGTTATTTTCCATCTGGAGTCCTGGGAATTGGGTTATTATTGCCAAAGACGGAAGAATGGGTTTCTACAATTATCATTCAGGAGAACAATGCACCAGAGAGAAACCCTAGATATTTCCAGAAAGGTAGGCAGTGGGTACCTTGGCAGTGTGTGACCCCAACAGGAAATGTCTCTGCCAACTACTTGGGAACATCTTGGGGTGGGCGAAGCACCCCTGGACACATCTCTACCAGGCATTCAGTGTATCTGGGAGGGCAGGAAAGACCACTTCCTTTAGGATTTTACCGCACCTTTGGGGAAAAAAGCCCAGAGCCGTCAGGGGTCTCCACGACACTAAATCAGTGAGGATGTCTAGTCACAAACATCCAGAATAAATTCAGTCTGATTCAAAGAAAAGTGTTGAAGATGTACAGTGCCGNCCAAAGGGAAAGAAGCAGGCTTCTGAGCCAGAAGAGATGCTTTCGTCAGGAAGAACGCATCAGAGACACCATCCAGGCCGAGGGAGCAGCAAGGGGCAGCGGGCCGCGGCCGGGTAGCTCAGCCTTGCTGCTCTGCTGGGCCTCCCCGAGGATGAGGATGCGGCCGGAGGGGCTCCTGGTGAAGCAGTGCTGGAGGGAGGAAGGAAAGCCGGTGATGGATGGTTGTAATAAGAGCCTGAAAAGGCCCCAGAGAAAGGCCTTTGACACAATTTGGAAACACAACGGAGTCAGGGAAGCGGCTCTGGTTTAGAGCAGCGAGGCCAAGAAATGCACAGGGGGCTGCTCTGGGAGGAGGCTCGGCTCCTTTCCGGCTCCCCACCCCCACCCCCACCAGAGCTGTTGAGATTCCAGGACAAAGCCTTCGTTTTTGGAACTGCTTTTCTTGAATGCATCAGGGTGGAAAATAAGAAGGCATAGGGGGCATAAGGTAGAGAGCTGGCTTTAGGGTCCCTTAGATCCAGTTTCCTATTTGGGTCCTGCCACTTCCTGGAGAGGTGGCTTTGGACACAGTAGTTAACCTTTCTGGCCTCTAGGGGATTGGACTTTGCTTTTTACTTGCTCTGAATTATCTATAATGTCTTGCACAGCACGTGAGTGTGACTAATGGATTCGCTCCTTCCTCTGTTCATTCAAACACTCATCAACCACCTATCACATCTAACCAACTCACTCCCATGTCCACCGTCCTACCAACTCCCCACATTTCCCCTTCAAACTCCAACAGCTGGACCCCGCCTGGAACCCCCCCCCCACACACACACACTCACTCCTGCGCTCTTGTCACATTGTCACCTGCGGCTGCCAGAATGTTCCGGGCTCCCTGGTGCTTGCAAGCATCAGGAGGTTCAGCCCCCCGTCTGAAACGCACCCCACTCCAGCCTCCCCCCCCCCAGGCAGAGCTAGTTGGACCCCTTCTTGGCCCGGGAAGCCCCTTACACACGGGCCTCTAGTTTGACTGTTATCAGGACGGGCCTGCCTGCCCTGCAGCCTGGGGCTCCTGGAGGGACAGGCATTGGTTCTTGGCCTCTTTTGCGTCGTCAGCATCTGGCGCAGAGTGAGGGCTGAGAAAACGTTGAGGCCTGAAGGGAAAAAGAAATTACACTACACAGTATGGGTACGGGTTGGACTGTGACCCCGCCAAGCCTCAAAAGATACGCTGAAGTCTGTGATGGGCTGAATTGCACCCCAAAATGGACATGTTGAAGCCCTAATCCCCAGGACCTCTGGGGACTGTATTTGGAGACGGGGCCTTTGAAGAGGTAATCAGGTTAAAATGAAGCCTTGAGGGTGGGTCCTACTCCTATCTGACTAGTGTCCTTATAAGAAGAGATTAGGACACACGAGTGTCACACCGGAGAAGACTGCCACGTGCAAGCTCCGGAGAGAGGCTTCCAGAGAAACCAAACCTGCCAGCACCTTGATCTGGGATTGCCAGTCCCCGGAACGATGAGAGGAGAAATGTGTTGTTTGCGTGGCCCAGTCTGTGGTATTTGGTTCTGAGCCCAGACAAACTGATACAAAGTCCTAACCCCCAGCACCTCACAGCGTGGCCTTATTTGGAGCTAGGGTCCTGACAGCTGTAATTCGTTAAGATGAGGTCATCAGGCTGGGCCCTCTTCCAGTCTGACTGGTGTCCTTATAAGAACGGGGAATTTGGACAGAGACGGGCACACAGGGAAGAGGGCTTCCTCTTGGATTTCCGGCCTCTGGGAATGTGAGACAATGCACTTCTGTTATGTTAGGCCCCCCAGTTGGTGGTACTCCCAGCAGCCCTGGGAGACTGATACGGGATGGGAGATAAAAAAGGTTTACTCTATTACAAGTTCACGGAAGCAAGGGGTTTTCTGCCAACGGCAGCACGAAGCTCTGGTGTCTGCGCCAGATTGTTGGAGATGAGCTCCCAGGGCCCTCCTCTATATCGCTGCTAGTCCTTATCAACTCCTGCCTCCGCTCAGACCCACGACCAGTTGCTACATTCCTCAGCGCTGCCCCGAGCTGGTGTGCCCCGAGAACCATGCTCTGCCAGTGAGATGGGCTCAGGAAATATTGTTGCTCACTGAGCTTCCTGCCCAGGATTGTGCTGGCTCCCTGAAATTCCGTCTCCAGGAAACCTCGACCCAGGCCCAGCCAGCCCTTAGCGGGTCCCTCGAAGCTCCTGTGCCAAAATTTTGAACCTTCCTGGTAGTTCCCAACACGGCCATCCACAGCTGGCTTCCGTTCTTTACCTTTGCAGTTAGCTGTCCAACTCTGCACCCGTCCACTCCCAGCTCCTAGTAAAGCAGAGACGGCAGAGGAGAGGACGGAGCCCAGGCCTCCGGGAAGCTGTGGGAGAAGAGCCGGGGTGGGGGTGAGCCTCGATGCTCCGCGTCCCGGTGGTTGGGAAACACCGTTCTCTGCCAGGCCTGCCCCCTAGAAGCAGGGCCAGGAGCAGAAGCAGCCCCTGGTGGAAAGCAGGCACCTCAGGGATATGTGAGTCAAGGCTCCCTGACCTTCGGTGAGCACCCAGATCATCTGGGGTCTTGCTGACGTGCAGACGGTGAAGCAGAAGGCCTGCGCGGGGCCCGGACACCGCAAGGCTACCGAGTGATGTCCATGCCTATGCTGCTGGCCTGGGGACCACACGTCGAGTACTTCGGTCCCCGCCCAGGGCTGGAGCTGCACTGTCTCCCTGACCGGTGGGTACTAGGGTAATGTTTGAGCACCTTGGCTGATGGGGAGCCAGGACCCGCAGGGCAGTCCGCTCTGCTCTGGGACAGCCCTGTCCACCCTTCCCACCTGGGTCAGAGAATGCCTCCCTAAGGCTCTGCGGGCTGCCCTCAATGTCCCGTGAGGGCCCCAGGCTCACCCCCGCCAGGTTATCTGGATACGGGCTTGTCAGTGTGGGGCTCAGGCAGTCTCCACACTTTGAACCCCCGTCTGCCCTTTCCCGGTGGTGCTCACATCCATGACTCCTCTGTCCCCCAGGCTCCCCCAAAGTGTGGGCCCCCTCCAGGAATCCCTGTACTGGGAGAAAGTGGGGGCCAGTCTGTATTCAGCTCCGTGGTTCCTCCACGCTCCTGCCTGCTGCTCCTCCCTGAGCCCTTGGTCATGGTCAAGGTCAAATCCACCCTGCGCTCCCGGCCTGTGCCACCGTCCCTAATAGCAGCGGGCTCCACAGGCCGAACAGCCAATGCTCTGTCTGCGTCCTCCACACCTGCGCTGACAGATGTTCTTGCTCTGGGGAACGTTTCAGCTGAGGAGACCCCAGCTCAAGGGGAACCCTACTCCTCTGTGACCCTGCTGCCCCCACAGGGTCCCAGGGACCTCTGAGATGCCTCAGGGGCTGTGACCCCTGAAAGGGCTTAGCTCAAAGCATCTGCCGGAACACAGATAAGGAGGAAGAAGGGAAGAAAAGGAAAGGAAGGGAGTTAGAGGGGCTGGGAGAAGATCAGAAAATGAGTGGCGGTGGCCCCTGACCTGGGCCCTGGCGGGATTTATGAATTCATTTCTTCCAGGGCCTCCTGTGGGTGGGGCCCACCTGTAGGCAAGGTCTGGCCCTCCCCGAGCACATGCGCGGTATGAACTGACCTCCTCCCTGAGGGTTCCCGTGGCAACGGGGACCCCAGCCTCTGCTCGGAGCCCCTGAACTCAGCCTGAGCGGCCCGGAAGTTCTGAGGAGCCAGTCCTTGTTTCGGGTCCCGCTCTGGCTCTGTTGGCGAGTCTGGGCCCAGAACGCTTCCCAGGGCAGGGACAGTGCCGATGGGTGGCGTGGATGTGAGCACGACCCTCTGTAAGGAAATTCGGGAGCTACCACTGTTCCTAACCACGAAAAATCATAGGCGGGAGAGGAAGCCAACACTCAGATGAAGAGCAGCAGCAGGTCTGCTCTGTCAGTGTCTCTCCAGCCGTCCACAGGCTCACCCACCCCCTTCCCGGCCCAGTTCCCACTGTTCCCTCCTGTCATTCCTATAAGATGGGTATAGTCGTGGCCTCCCCTATATGCCTTTCTCAGCTACACACATTGGTCCACTCCTCCTCGTAATCTCGTATATCTCTAGGTGCTGAAATCCTACACAGCCTTCAAGGACTGTCCCACATGCCTCTTCCTCCAGGAAGCTCTCCTTGATAACCTCAACCAGAAGTGCTTTTCACTCCTGCCTTCACCGCATGTGGCATCTGACATGGAGCGTCAGGAGGCATGTTTCGGTTCAGGCTCTGGGGGAAAATGTGGATTAAGGGTGTAAGTCTTCAGTCAGGCTGACATGGACAAATCCCAGCTCCACTCTGTATTAGTTAGGTGACCTTGAGCAAGTTTCTTCTCTGCCTGGGCTTCAGTTTTCCCTTCTGTGAAACAGATTTCCATAAGGTCTCAGGTTTCATGAGATAACACATGTCAAGCAGCCAGAAGCAGGGAAGAAAGGCAGCCCTTCCACAAGGCCATTCCTGGGACCGGCCGTGGGCCTCTTTCCACTTTCCTCAGGCTGTCACTCAGCTGCCATGGCCCGCCCCTGCCACCCAC
This sequence comes from Ailuropoda melanoleuca, assembly GCF_002007445.2. Taxonomy (NCBI): domain Eukaryota; kingdom Metazoa; phylum Chordata; class Mammalia; order Carnivora; family Ursidae; genus Ailuropoda; species Ailuropoda melanoleuca. Next base: position 137,653,675 of record NC_048221.1, on the reverse strand, counting down.
ACTTCCCGTCCGACCTGTCCTAGTTACACGCTCATCACCTCCGTCCCCCCAACGTCCCATTTGTGGTGTATCACGCATTCATTGTGGCCTGTCTCCTCCTTGGAGCCACCAGTCTGAGAGCCGGGGGTTCCGTCTGATGTCAGCATGATGGCCTGACGTGGGATCTGGTCCTGACGGAATGAGAAGGGAGACGGGGGACCCATGAGAGGAACACACAGAGTGGGGCCGCCGCTACCCTGGGCCGCTGGGGGGCTGGGCCGGGCCGGGCTGGGCCGGGCCGGGCGGTGGGTTCCCAGAGTTCTTCCTGCGAGCTTCTCCTGTTCCGAACGCCGCCTCTGCCTCTTCTGTCTCCTCCCCTGGACATAGTGAAAAGACCACTCCTAAACCCAGTTCATCTGTTCCTGTCGAGAGAAAATAACGAAACCATAGCGACCAATTCTCAGCATCATCCTGAATCAGTCAGATGAGACCTAGATCAGGGGCGGCCACCCGGGAGGGCAGCCGAATCTCCCAGAACGTGCTGACCGTGACTCTCGTGCCGTGAGGGGCAGAGGTGTGATTAAACTGCCCACCTGAGCCTCAGGCTGCCCTTCTGGTCCCCCCCCCACTCTCTCCGGGACAGACAGAAAGGTGGGGTGGTGTCCCTGCTGCCCCACGAGGGCAGGCATTCCACACCCATTCCTTCGCTTCCCTGGGAAGTGGCCCCAGGAAGCAGGCAATGTTATTTCTCTCCATATCACAGATGAAGAAACTGAGGCCCAGCCGTTGGCCCACAGCCAAAGAGCAGTTCTTTGTGGAGGGATGGAGTCAGGGATGAGTCAGGACTCACACTCACATTTCCTGTTCCCCCAACTGAGCCTTGTCCATTGGGACCCCATTTAACATTCTTCAGCCAGACACAGGCCAAGGTCTCCTGCCCTTCACTCCATGGCTCTGTTTGGAAATCCTGTGTCCTTCCAGGAGCCCCTGTGACCTCAGGTGGGCCACTTGGCTCATACCCCTTTTGACATGTAGATGCTAGTTTGGTTAAATAATCTTCAATTCACCACGCATGAACATTGTGTGTTTAGGAGTTCCTCAGAATTCTTAGAGATCAGGGATGGTGTGAGGCCCACTGGGTTGAAGAGAAAGGGGCTGTGGATGGGGTGGGGGGACAGGATTTGTGTAGGAGCCCAGACTGGTACAGGAGGGACGGAGACTTGAAGCCAGGCCTATGCCTTCTGGCTGGCTTTCTCCTCTCTGCTCCTGGCAGGCTGAAGCGGGGTGAGCACCAGAAGCGAACTCACAGCTACAGGCAAGATAAAAACAGCCTGTGTTTGGGGCGCCTGCATGGCTCCGTCGGTCAAGTGTCTGACTCTTGATTTCAGCTCAGATCACGATCTCGGGGTCCTGAGACGGTGCCCTGGATTGGGCTCCACACTCAGCGCTGAGTCCGCTTGAGAGCCTCTCTTTCCCTCTCCCTCTGCCCTTCCCGACTGCATGCTCTCTCTAACATAAATTTTTAAAAAATTTTTTAAAAACCCAGCCTAGGTTTAAAGTACAGCCAGTTATCCATTGTCTCGTCGATGTGCAGAAACTGGACTCTGCTCCTTGGCCTTCATTGAGTCGAAGGTGGAGCTGTCTCATGCAGAAGGTCCCCCGGGCCCTGGTGGGTCTAGACTCAGATGGGAGGAGAGGGATGAGCTGGCCACTGATTCTCTGGTCAGTGTCGTCTCCTCCCTTCACCCTCTCTGGTCACTGAGATGGAGTGTCCACTGTTGAGCTCCCAGCTGCCTCCAGCTCCTTGCAGGACAGACCTGCACCTGCTGTTCTTAGGAAAGACTCATTTTGCCCCCAGCATGTCAGATGTTGCTGCAAGCCGCGAAACCAGGGATGGGGTGACTTACCATCAGCTGTTTAAGGCACCCGGCGTTGCTGGCTGTAAGCAACCCCTCTGGTTAAACATGGGTATTTTGCAAAAGAAGCGTGCTCACTTCTTTGCTGTAGGACGGAATGTCGTGAATGACACTAAGCATTTGTTTAGTACCAGTGGTTTATAAAGTGCTCTTCACCGACAATCGTGACGTCCGTGTTAGGGCTGTGAGTCTCCGTGTTAGGGCTGTGAGTCTAGAAGGACGGCCCAGCTCTTGTTCTAGGGCTTTCTTTTCATCAATAGGGCTCTGAAACCAGGAGCAAGACTTCCAACATATTTGGCTTGGATGTGATTTTTGATAACCCTATTTTTTTTTCATAAATACAGCTTGTAGGAATATCAGATCGGTCACAAATATTAGATTACAAGATCTACTCCCTTCTGCTGTGTGAACTCCTCCATATCCTGGTGAAGAGCTTGTCAGGGTTCAACTCTACGTAGCATTCCTATTAGGGGCAGAAGCCAGGAGACTCAATTCTCTCACTTTCTAGAACTTTAGTAAAGTCTCAAAGATAAATAAATAAGTAAATAAATAAGTTTTTTCCTTTTCCTAGAATTTTCTCAGTGTTCCCGCTAGCCAGATTCTGTTAGCTTTATTTTGCATTCATTCATTAACAGTTAAAAGACTGTGTCCTAATCCAGGCTGGGTATATCAGGGAAGGCTTCCTGGAGGGGGTGACATCTGAGAGAGGTAAGTGAAGGAATGGAAAGAAGTCCAGGCAGCAGAGTGAGGCTGGAGACATGAGAGCACTGTGTACTCAAAGGACCTGTTTGGTGAGATGGCCCTTAAGGAGCACAGTGACAGTGGGGACAATTGAACTTTAACCCTCAGCCTGGAGTCCCACACTGGGACATCTTCGCAGGGAAAACATTCTCATATTACCTTTTACTTCCTCCAGGTAGGAATCACAGCTGTTATTAAACAATTACTGGCATAGTTTGATAGTTAATATTTCCCCTGAGCAAATATAAGTATAATCTCCACGAGAACAGAGACGAATTCTCTAGACCTACAATTCTCCAGCCCTAGAGCCGTGCCGGGTCATAGCAGATGCGTAGGAAATAGGGAGAGGAAGGGAAGGAGGGAAGGAAAGGCGGTGATAAAATCTACCAGCCATTTGAGAAAAATCGTCTTGGCTGCAAATGGAGGAAAACTGGCAGAGGGTCTGTCTGGGGGTGCCCAGTGAGAGTGCCGCTGTCATCACCAGGGTGACAGGTGCAGTGGTCTGAAGGCAGTGGCAGGGGTGGGGAGGAAGGGACAGAGAGCTGAGAAGAGCCGGGCAGGTGAGATGTATACGACCTGGAGCCTGGGTGAGTGAGAAGTAGCCAATCCCTCTAAGGGACTCCGAGGCCCAGACCTGACTCTCGGTCCTACTGAGTTGGCCTGGGGTGCAGGAGGCAGGGGTAATTCCACCAGGCCCTGGGGACCCTCAGGTGCATCCAGGAAGGAGAACCACTGGAGGGGAGTGAGGAGCTCCTGACTCCAAGGCTTTGGGAGAGAGAACACAGGAGGGAGAGAACTTTCCGAAGAGTCAGCACAGATAATGAGGTCATAAGATAATACTGATCGCATTGGATGCATGTGAATTAAGAAAGCAAGCTGCCCGCTGGTTTTTGTTTGCTCTTATGGAGTCAAGGTGAGGAAAACAGAAACCACCCGGACCTTTATTTTGATCAGGAATCAGAGAAAAGGCAATGAATCAGGAATGATTCTGTGCCACGGGGGGCCGAGGGGACCCTGGGGAAATTCTGTCTTCGAGGTACTTTGCTTTCCGCTGGCTGAGCACCAGGTGATGGGCGTGAGTATGGGCTTGCAGGAAATCGCAGAGCAAGCCATTTGACAGGTGCTGGGGACGGAAAGGCAGCCTTCCCTGTGCGGCTCTGCTTCCAGCTGCTTCTCTGCGGTACAGAACGATACACCGACTTTGTTTCATACTACATTTCTTAATGGGCTCTGGCAGCCCTGAGGCAGCCTTCGGGTTCCATTTGTTCCTTGGATAATGAGCTGAGCCTCAGAGCCACCGGAGAAAGACCTAATGCTTATTATACATACCGCCACGGGCTGTCTGCTCCCCCAAACCTCCAGTCAGATATTGCACTAAAATCATCTGGTTCAATAAGGCCATTTGCATCCAGGCAAGTGGCCCTTGGTGACTAATAGAAATCCAACTTTATCTTGGCCAGAAAGACCTTTGGTAAGCCTCATTAATTTTGTTTGCACGGTGGAATGGAACACATCTTTAGCTCTTTTGGGGGGAGATGGGCCTGTGCTTTTCCAGAGAGCGCTTCCTGGGGGCTCCCAGACATCGGACTCGCCAGTCGTGATTAAGCCCGGCGGCTCCCAGGTCCAGCTCCTGCATAGAAGGACAATCTGCCTTATTGTTTCACGGCCTTCCGGCTCAGAGACTGTTGTGATGATGGGGCAACCTGAATTCGAATAAAGCTTCAAGTAGTCATTTGGGCTTGATGCATTCGGTCTGGCACAAGCACAGCCTTCACAGCAGGGATGATTCTGTCTGGCTCCCCCCACCCCAGTGGTCTGGAAATTAAAGCTGTTATTTTCCATCTGGAGTCCTGGGAATTGGGTTATTATTGCCAAAGACGGAAGAATGGGTTTCTACAATTATCATTCAGGAGAACAATGCACCAGAGAGAAACCCTAGATATTTCCAGAAAGGTAGGCAGTGGGTACCTTGGCAGTGTGTGACCCCAACAGGAAATGTCTCTGCCAACTACTTGGGAACATCTTGGGGTGGGCGAAGCACCCCTGGACACATCTCTACCAGGCATTCAGTGTATCTGGGAGGGCAGGAAAGACCACTTCCTTTAGGATTTTACCGCACCTTTGGGGAAAAAAGCCCAGAGCCGTCAGGGGTCTCCACGACACTAAATCAGTGAGGATGTCTAGTCACAAACATCCAGAATAAATTCAGTCTGATTCAAAGAAAAGTGTTGAAGATGTACAGTGCCGGGGCGGGGGGAGTGGGGGTGGGGGGGGACAGGGAAAGAACGCACTTGGTCTTGCCATCCCTGACTCCGCAGTCCTGGACCGAGCCCTGGCTACGTACCAGCTATCGCGCTGCTGCAGGGACGTGGCTGATGACAGGGTGAGGACGTGGCTCCCGCCCGCCAAGGGCTCTCCTATTCGGGCCGATAGACTGGGTGACCAGAGGGAGCCACAGAGGGAGGGACACCGTCGCAGGAGTTGTGAGAGAGACACCAGAGAGCATAGGAAAAAAAAACCCAAAGACCCAGGAATTGCTCCTGAGCGCAGACACCAGGGAAGGCAGAAGAGAGGAGAGAATCTGGATTTGAACAAGGCATTTGACCAAGTTTCTCTTCTTCATCTGGTCAACAGCCACAAGAGCTAACGGGTCCATAGCATTTGCCGTGTTCCCTTAGTCCTTACAACAGCCCTTCGAAGTAGCTACTGTTATTATCCAGATGAGGATTCGGAGGCACCAAGAGGTTCAATAACTTCCCCGTGAGATAACTGCTCATAAGTGGCAGGGCTAGGATTTGGTCCTCGGCAGTCTGGCTCGACACAACATCGGTAGAGTTAGGCAGACTTCTTTCTGGTTGAACTAAGGGGTGTTTCTTTATGACTTTGTTTGATCCAGTCAATACTAATTCATGTTTTAAGAGCAGTACAGCATTACAGAGAGTGGAGAAAAGAAGAAAGTGTCCCCCACGGTCCTAGCTCCCCGCAGTGGCTGGTGGGATGTTGGCAAGTGGGGGCTAGAATCCAGTGTCCCGCTCACCGCACTATGAGCCATGGGGCTGTCTGGGGGGTGTCCTTCCCGAATTCACACAAAAGGATCCTATGGCTCTCTGGGGCCATGACGTAAGGAAAATGAGACCCACAGAAAGGATCAACGAAATGTGGGGTTTAAGAACAGTCTGCAGACAGAACAGAAGTTATCTGCTTCACCTCACTGGCCACGGTTGTCTTTGTTTCACGGGGAAAAGCAGGAATTAATAACAAAATTAGCTGTATTACATATTCTCGACGTGTTGCATATATTCACGGCCAAGTTAACGGTGCAGAGACTCTACCCACATCTCCTGGAGTTTGCGTTCAGTCATTCCCTATGAATCCCCCGCAAGGGGTTGTTACAGAAAGATCTCTTTACGGGCTGGTTCTTCCTGATAGCTGGAGTCAAGGTCATGGTGTGCAGGCCAGCTGAAAGCAATAGGCAGCCCTCTTCCAGAATCCAGCCTGCTGTGTCACCCAAATAGAGGAAATGCTACCCTTTTAACTATCTTTCCTCTTGTTTTCTCCATATGTATGTTTACACAATGATTTCATTTTGCATATCACTTTTCTCGCTTGACATAAGCTAAGCATTTTCCATAATGCCACATAATTTCCACACCTGTCATTTGTAAAGCATAACTGTGTAACATCCCACCAAGCAGTGCTCTGTGGTATGATTCATAATTATCAAATAGTTTACTTAGCAGAGAAATGCCAGCGATGGAGGACATGTTGAGTGGGGGTGTACTGAACAGAGGTAGTTGGACGTGTCCTTCCATCCCCACGATTCTGGGGTTGGTGAGAGACTGGGGGTCTTCCCCACATTCTCTAGACCCAGAAGTGACCTGCTAACAGATGGTTAACAAATCCCTGGGGGGCGCCTGGGGGGGGGCTCAGTCGGTTAACCAACTGACTCTTGATTTCAGCCCAGGTCTTGATCTCGGTGTTGTGAGTTCAAGCCCTGTGTTGGGCTCCACACTGAGCGTGGAGACTACTTAAGAGAGAGAGAGAGAGA
>NC_048221.1:137641286-137645855 GCF_002007445.2 Ailuropoda melanoleuca | reverse complement strand
TTGCACTAAAATCATCTGGTTCAATAAGGCCATTTGCATCCAGGCAAGTGGCCCTTGGTGACTAATAGAAATCCAACTTTATCTTGGCCAGAAAGACCTTTGGTAAGCCGCATTAATTTTGTTTGCACGGTGGAATGGAACACATCTTTAGCTCTTTTGGGGGGAGATGGGCCTGTGCTTCTCCAGAGAGCGCTTCCTGGGGGCTCCCAGACATCGGACTCGCCAGTCGTGATTAAGCCCGGCGGCTCCCAGGTCCAGCTCCTGCATAGAAGGACAATCTGCCTTATTGTTTCACGGCCTTCCGGCTCAGAGACTGTTGTGATGATGGGGCAACCTGAATTCGAATAAAGCTTCAAGTAGTCATTTGGGCTTGATGCATTCGGTCTGGCACAAGCACAGCCTTCACAGCAGGGATGATTCTGTCTGGCTCCCCCCACCCCAGTGGTCTGGAAATTAAAGCTGTTATTTTCCATCTGGAGTCCTGGGAATTGGGTTATTATTGCCAAAGACGGAAGAATGGGTTTCTACAATTATCATTCAGGAGAACAATGCACCAGAGAGAAACCCTAGATATTTCCAGAAAGGTAGGCAGTGGGTACCTTGGCAGTGTGTGACCCCAACAGGAAATGTCTCTGCCAACTACTTGGGAACATCTTGGGGTGGGCGAAGCACCCCTGGACACATCTCTACCAGGCATTCAGTGTATCTGGGAGGGCAGGAAAGACCACTTCCTTTAGGATTTTACCGCACCTTTGGGGAAAAAAGCCCAGAGCCGTCAGGGGTCTCCACGACACTAAATCAGTGAGGATGTCTAGTCACAAACATCCAGAATAAATTCAGTCTGATTCAAAGAAAAGTGTTGAAGATGTACAGTGCCGGGGCGGGGGGAGTGGGGGTGGGGGGGGACAGGGAAAGAACGCACTTGGTCTTGCCATCCCTGACTCCGCAGTCCTGGACCGAGCCCTGGCTACGTACCAGCTATCGCGCTGCTGCAGGGACGTGGCTGATGACAGGGTGAGGACGTGGCTCCCGCCCGCCAGGGGCTCTCCTATTCGGGCCGATAGACTGGGTGACCAGAGGGAGCCACAGAGGGAGGGACACCGTCACAGGAGTTGTGAGAGAGACACCAGAGAGCATAGGAAAAAAAAACCCAAAGACCCAGGAATTGCTCCTGAGCGCAGACACCAGGGAAGGCAGAAGAGAGGAGAGAATCTGGATTTGAACAAGGCATTTGACCAAGTTTCTCTTCTTCATCTGGTCAACAGCCACAAGAGCTAACGGGTCCATAGCATTTGCCGTGTTCCCTTAGTCCTTACAACAGCCCTTCGAAGTAGCTACTGTTATTATCCAGATGAGGATTCGGAGGCACCAAGAGGTTCAATAACTTCCCCGTGAGATAACTGCTCATAAGTGGCAGGGCTAGGATTTGGTCCTCGGCAGTCTGGCTCGACACAACATCGGTAGAGTTAGGCAGACTTCTTTCTGGTTGAACTAAGGGGTGTTTCTTTATGACTTTGTTTGATCCAGTCAATACTAATTCATGTTTTAAGAGCAGTACAGCATTACAGAGAGTGGAGAAAAGAAGAAAGTGTCCCCCACGGTCCTAGCTCCCCGCAGTGGCTGGTGGGATGTTGGCAAGTGGGGGCTAGAATCCAGTGTCCCGCTCACCGCACTATGAGCCATGGGGCTGTCTGGGGGGTGTCCTTCCCGAATTCACACAAAAGGATCCTATGGCTCTCTGGGGCCATGACGTAAGGAAAATGAGACCCACAGAAAGGATCAACGAAATGTGGGGTTTAAGAACAGTCTGCAGACAGAACAGAAGTTATCTGCTTCACCTCACTGGCCACGGTTGTCTTTGTTTCACGGGGAAAAGCAGGAATTAATAACAAAATTAGCTGTATTACATATTCTCGACGTGTTGCATATATTCACGGCCAAGTTAACGGTGCAGAGACTCTACCCACATCTCCTGGAGTTTGCGTTCAGTCATTCCCTATGAATCCCCCGCAAGGGGTTGTTACAGAAAGATCTCTTTACGGGCTGGTTCTTCCTGATAGCTGGAGTCAAGGTCATGGTGTGCAGGCCAGCTGAAAGCAATAGGCAGCCCTCTTCCAGAATCCAGCCTGCTGTGTCACCCAAATAGAGGAAATGCTACCCTTTTAACTATCTTTCCTCTTGTTTTCTCCATATGTATGTTTACACAATGATTTCATTTTGCATATCACTTTTCTCGCTTGACATAAGCTAAGCATTTTCCATAATGCCACATAATTTCCACACCTGTCATTTGTAAAGCATAACTGTGTAACATCCCACCAAGCAGTGCTCTGTGGTATGATTCATAATTATCAAATAGTTTACTTAGCAGAGAAATGCCAGCGATGGAGGACATGTTGAGTGGGGGTGTACTGAACAGAGGTAGTTGGACGTGTCCTTCCATCCCCACGATTCTGGGGTTGGTGAGAGACTGGGGGTCTTCCCCACATTCTCTAGACCCAGAAGTGACCTGCTAACAGATGGTTAACAAATCCCTGGGGGGCGCCTGGGGGGGGGCTCAGTCGGTTAACCAACTGACTCTTGATTTCAGCCCAGGTCTTGATCTCGGTGTTGTGAGTTCAAGCCCTGTGTTGGGCTCCACACTGAGCGTGGAGACTACTTAAGAGAGAGAGAGAGAGAGAAAGGAAGGAAGGAGGGAAGGAAGGAAGGGAGGGAGGGAAGGAAAAAAAAGAAATCCTAGAATAAAATGTTTGTCTTGGGCTCTTCCTTTGCAAACCGTCTGTCATTTAGAAAGTCATTCCAGGGACTGGGGAGGTCCTAAGAGGGTGGAGGCCCTTACCCCATCTGAAGCAGCAAAGGAGGCATTTCTGAAGCGAGGGACCGTTCCCACTCGCACAGTGGCTCTCCTTTCCAACAGGTGGGAGCAGAGCGCACAGACCTCTGTGACTGTCCCCACCTGGTGGGGATCTGAGGGAGGCAGACATAGGTCTACCAGGTCCTCTCACGGTGGGTAAGGATGCACCTCCATTTTCCATATGATGGGCTTGCTTTGTGAACTGGGTTCCCTTGGCTCAAAGTCCACACAGGCAGAGGGGGATAGAATGTTCTAGAAATGAGGTCTTCCCTGAACCCTCAATAGTAGGGGCATCTTCCAGGAGCCCATTAGAAATGCAGACTCTCAGGCCCTGCCCAGACCTGTCAAACCGGAATCTGCATTTTAACAGGATCCCAGGGGGTCCGTAGGTACGGGGAGTTCTGAGGATCCATGTTCTATGGCACTTCCTATGTGTGTGTGTGTAGCGTAGTGGGTCCTCATCCTACTGCAGGGTCTGGGAGGGCAGGGTCAAAGCTTTGTTTGCATGTGAATGAAGCATAGAGTAGGAACTTGGGGGATTTTTCAAGAATAAGCTCATTCATGAAATCCCCTTACAGACAGAATTGATGTTCCTAATTCTTTCCTTCCATTCTTCACCTGAGCAATGCAACGGCCTTTTCTTCTTTTCTCCTCTCCCAAAACACAGGCACACAGGCGGGCACACAGGCATGCACACTCACGCAGGCACTACCGCCCATGGGTTCCATGCACACCCCCCCACCCGGGCGCACAAACCCTCCCACCGAAGCCCCTCAGAGCAAAAAGAGTTGGAGCCCCAGCAGGTGAGCTGAGCTGGGGGCCTGAGAACCTGCTGGCGGGTGTTACTGAGGAGGGCAAGCGGAGGGGGGGGGCCTGGGGGCACATCAGGACAGTAGCAGCAGCCCAGCAGGGTGGGAGCCCCCAACCCGGCCCAGAAGCTTCCTGGCCTGGCCTGGCGCACAGCTACAGGGCAGCCTCAGGCTGACTCCCGGTTTCCGGGGCCAACTCTAGTTAGATCTACTCAGAACCGTCCTTCCTGCCCCTCTCTCCTTCCATCCTGTGGCTGTTCCAGGCTTGCTCGCCGCTTCCTCTCTCCCCACCCACCCCCCACCCTCTCCTGTAACAGGCCTGACTCAGCTCTCTCCTGGGCTTGCCCTCCACCTCCCACTCATTTCCCAACACTACCCAGAGAAAGTCTTTTAAACAAGACTTCGGTCAGGTCACTCCCCGCTTAAAACTCAACAGCAACCCATTATCCTCAGCAAAAAACACGTGCTCAGCCCAGCATTTTAGCATAACCCACTCACCATCACCATCTATGTGCTTTCACATTTACTACATAGATTCACTGCTTAACCCCCACGCCCACCTCCTCTAAGTAGCTACTAGTATTATCCCCATTTTACAGGTAAGGAAACTAAGGCACGGTGGGTTGGGACTCACTTGCTCACTCACAGCTAATTAGGGGCAGATCTAAGTTCAAACCCAGCCAGTGGGACGTCTCAGCCCAGACTCATGGAATTCTAAGTGCAGTCTCAAACCAGTGGCCGCAGCTTGACCCGGGCGCTTGCTAGAAATGCAGAAGCTCGCTCCCCCCCCCACCTGCCAGACCAGGTTGTGCATTCACACAGGAGTCCCAGGGACCAGCATGTGCAGGAAGTCTGAGCGGCCCTGCTCCACCACCCTGCTTGGCACCGCCCGCCCTGACCCAGCAC